>NW_027139284.1:2500-302500 GCF_035084215.1 Heptranchias perlo
AGGGAGAGGGTGGGAGGGGGAGAGGGACAGAGAGGGTGGGAGGGGGAGAGGGTGGGAGGGGGAGAGGGACAGAGAGGGTGGGAGGGGGGGAGGGGAGAGGGTGGGAGGGGGAGAGGGGGAGGGGGAGAGGGACAGAGAGGGTGGGAGGGGAGAGGGTGGGAGGGGGAGAGGGTGGGAGGGGAGAGGGTGGGAGGGGAGAGGGTGGGAGAGGGAGAGGGTGGGAGAGGGAGAGGGACAGAGAGGGAGAGGGACAGAGAGGGAGGGAGAGGGAGGGAGGGGGAGAGGGAGAGGGTGGGGGGGGAGAGGGACAGAGGGAGTGGGAGGGGGGAGGGTGGGAGGGGGAGAGGGTGGGAGAGGGAGAGGGTGGGAGAGGGAGAGGGTGGGAGGGGGAGAGGGACAGAGAGGGAGGGAGTGGGAGGGGAGAGGGTGGGAGGGGGAGAGGGTGGGAGAGGGAGAGGGACAGAGAGGGGACAGAGAAGGAGGTGGGAGGGGGGGGGACAGAGGGAGAGGGGAGAGGGTGGGAGAGAGAGAGGGGGGGATAGAGGGGGTCAGAGGAACGGAGGGGGAGAGGGAGGAGGGAGGGAGTGGGGGAGAAGAGGGGGCGGGAGAGAGGGGTGGGGAGAGGGGGAGAGAGAGAGGGGGAGGGAGAGAGAGAGAGAGAGAGCGGGGGGAGGGAGAGAGAGAGAAAGAGAGGGGGAGAGGGAGAGAGAGAGGGGGGGGAGGGGGGGAGGGAGAGAGAGAGAGAGGGGGAGTGAGGGGGGGAGAGAGAGAGGAGGGAGAGAGCGAGAGAGGGAGGAGAGAGAGAGAGAGAGGGAGGAGAGAGAGAGAGAGAGGGGGGGAGAGAGAGAGAGAGAGAGGGGGGGGAGGGAGAGAGAGAGAGAGAGTGGAGAGAGAGAGAGAGGGGAGGGAGGGAGGGAGAGAGAGAGAGTGGAGAGAGAGAGAGAGTGGAGAGAGAGAGAGAGTGGAGAGAGAGAGAGAGGGGAGGGAGGGAGGGAGGGAGAGAGGGGTGAGTGAGGGAGACAGGTGCCGAGGGGAGAGACATGGAGAAAGAGAGAGAGAGAGAGAAAAGAGGGAGGGGGAGAGAGAGAGAGAGAGGTGGGGAGAGGAGAAGAGTGGGAGGGGAGGGGAAGAGTGAGGGAAAGAGATGCTGAGGGGAGAGACGGAGAGAGAGAGAGAGAGAGAGAAAAGAGGAAGGGACAGAGGGGCGAGGGAGGGGAGAAGAGAGGGGCCCAGGATGGAGAGAGGGGCCCAGGAGAGGGAGGGAGAGGGGCCGAGGGGAGAGGGAAGGAAGGAGAGTGGGAGAGAGAGGGAGGGGAGGGCGGAGAGAGGGGGGAGGGAGAGAGGCTGTGAGAGAGAGAGAGAGAGAAAGGAAAGAGAGAGAGAGGGTGAGGGGGAGAGAGAGAAAAGGGAGGGAGAGAGAAAAGATGGAGGGAAGAGAGAAAGGGAAAGAGAGAGAAAAGAGGGACGGAGGGAAGAGAGAGGGAGGGAGGGGAGGGGGAGAGTGGGAGGGAGGGAGAGAGGCTGTGAGAGAGAGAGAGAGAGAGAAAGGAAAGAGAGAGAGAGGGTGAGGGGGAGAGAGAGAAAAGGGAGGGAGAGAGAAAAGAGGGAGGGAAGAGAGAGAGGGAAAGAGAGAGAAAAGAGGGACGGAGGGAAGAGGGAGGGAGGGGAGGGGGAGAGTGGGAGGGAGGGAGAGAGGGGGAAGGGAGAGAGGGTGTGAGAGAGAGAGAGCATGGGGGAGTGAGAGAGAGCATGGGGGAGAGAGAGAGAGCATGGGGGAGAGAGGGAGGGAGAGAGAGAGAAAGGAAAGAGAGAGAAGAGGGAAGGAAGAGAGAGGGGGAGAGAGAAAAGAGTGAGGGGGAGAGAGAGAGAGAGAGAAAGAGAGAGTAAAGAGGGAGAGGGTGGGAAGGGGAGAGTGACGGAGAGGGAGAGGGTGGGAGAGGGAGAGGGTGGGAGAGGGAGAGGGTGGGAGAGGGAGAGGGTGGGGAGGGAGAGGGTGGGGGAGGGAGAGGGTGGGGGAGGGAGAGGGTGGGGGAGGAGAGGGTGGGGGAGGGAGAGGGTGGGGGAGGGAGAGGGTGGGGGAGGGAGAGGGTGGGGGAGGGAGAGGGTGGGAGAGGGTGGGAGAGGGAGAGGGTGGGAGAGGGAGAGGGAGAGGGAGAGGGAGAGGGACAGAGAGGGAGAGGGACAGAGAGGGAGAGGGACAGAGAGGGAGAGGGACAGAGAGGGAGAGGGACAGAGAGGGAGAGGGACAGAGAGGGAGAGGGACAGAGAGGGAGAGGGACAGAGAGGGAGGGAGAGGGAGAGGGACAGAGAGGGAGAGGGACAGAGAGGGAGAGGGACGGAGGGGGAGAGGGACAGAGAGGGAGGGAGAGGGAGAGGGACAGAGAGGGAGAGGGTGGGAGAGGGAGAGGGTGGGAGAGGGAGAGGGTGGGAGAGGGAGAGGGTGGGAGAGGGAGAGGGTGGGAGAGGGAGAGGGTGGGAGAGGGAGAGGGTGGGAGAGGGAGAGGGAGAGGGAGAGGGTGGGAGAGGGAGAGGGTGGGAGAGGGAGAGGGTGGGAGAGGGAGAGGGTGGGAGAGGGAGAGGGAGAGGGTGGGAGAGGGAGAGGGTGGGAGAGGGAGAGGGACAGAGAGGGTGGGAGGGGGAGAGGGTGGGAGGGGGAGAGGGTGGGAGGGACAGAGAGGGTGGGAGGGACAGAGAGGGTGGGAGGGACAGAGAGGGTGGGAGGGACAGAGAGGGTGGGAGGGGGAGAGGGTGGGAGGGGGAGAGGGTGGGAGGGGGAGAGGGTGGGAGGGGGAGAGGATGGGAGAGGGTGGGAGGGGGAGAGGGAGAGGGTGGGAGGGGGAGAGGGACAGAGAGGGAGGGAGTGGGAGTGGGAGGGGGAGAGGGTGGGAGGGGGAGAGGGTGGGAGAGGGAGAGGGACAGAGAGGGAGAGGGACAGAGAGGGAGAGGGTGGGAGGGGGAGAGGGACAGAGAGGGAGGGAGAGGGAGGGGGAGAGGGTGGGAGAGGGAGGGGGAGAGGGTGGGAGAGGGAGAGGGAGAGGGTGGGAGAGGGAGAGGGTGGGAGAGGGAGAGGGAGAGGGAGAGGGTGGGAGAGGGAGAGGGTGGGAGAGGGAGAGGGAGAGGGACAGAGAGGGTGGGAGGGGGAGAGGGTGGGAGGGGGAGAGGGTGGGAGGGACAGAGAGGGTGGGAGGGGGAGAGGGTGGGAGGGGGAGAGGGAGGGAGAGGGTGGGAGAGGGAGAGGATGGGAGAGGGTGGGAGGGGGAGAGGGACAGAGAGGGTGGGAGGGGGAGAGGGACAGAGGGGGAGGGAGTGGGAGGGGGAGAGGGTGGGAGAGGGAGAGGGTGGGAGGGGGAGAGGGACAGAGAGGGGAGAGAGAAGGAGGTGGGAGGGGGGAGAGGGTGGGAGAGAGAGAGGGGGGAATAGAGGGGGTCAGAGGAACGGAGGGGGAGAGGGAGGAGGGAGGGAGTGGGGGAGAGGAGACAGATAGAGAGAGGGAGGGAGTGAGGGAGAAGAGGGGGCGGGAGAGAGGGGGGAGGGGGAGACTGGGAAGAGAGAGAGAGGGTGGGAGGGAGAGACAGGCGGGGGAGAGAGAGTGGGGGAGAGGGAGGGGGGGGGAACGATGGGTGGAATGGCCTCCTGTGCTGTCTCATTGTACGATGGAACGACATTCGCCGAGCTCAGGACCGCCTGATTAACACTTTCTTTAATCATTTATCCCCGTTCCCTCGCCCGTTTATCCCCCGATCCCTCGCCCGTTTATTCCCCGATCCCTCGCCCGTTTATTCCCCGATCCCTCGCCCGTTTATTCCCCGATCCCTCGCCCGTTTATTCCCCGATCCTCGCCCGTTTATTCCCCGATCCCTCGCCCGTTTATTCCCCGATCCCTCGCCCGTTTATTCCCCGATCCCTCGCCCGTTTATTCCCCGATCCCTCGCCCGTTTATTCCCCGATCCCTCGCCCGTTTATCCCCCGATCCCTCGCCCGTTTATCCCCCGATCCCTCGCCCGTTTATCCCCCCGATCCCTCGCCCGTTTATCCCCCCGATCCCTCGCCCGTTTATCCCCCGATCCCTCGCCCGTTTATCCCCCGATCCCTCGCCCGTTTATTCCCCCGATCCCTCGCCCGTTTATTCCCCCGATCCCTCGCCCGTTTATCCCCGATCCTCGCCCGTTTATCCCCGTTCCCTCGCCCGTTTATCCCCCGATCCCTCGCCCGTTTATTCCCCCGATCCCTCGCCCGTTTATCCCGATCCCTCGCCCGTTTATCCCGATCCCTCGCCCGTTTATTCCCCGATCCCTCGCCCGTTTATTCCCGCCGATCCCTCGCCCGTTTATTCCCCGATCCCTCGCCCGTTTATTCCCCGATCCCTCGCCCGTTTATTCCCCGATCCCTCGCCCGTTTATTCCCCGATCCCTCGCCCGTTTATCCCCCGATCCCTCGCCCGTTTATCCCCGATCCCTCGCCCGTTTATCCCCCGTTCCCTCGCCCGTTTATTCCCCCGATCCCTCGCCCGTTTATTCCCCCGATCCCTCGCCCGTTTATTCCCCCGATCCCTCGCCCGTTTATTCCCCCGATCCCTCGCCCGTTTATCCCCCGATCCTCGCCCGTTTATTCCCCCGATCCCTCGCCCGTTTATTCCCCCGATCCCTCGCCCGTTTATCCCCCGATCCCTCGCCCGTTTATCCCCCGATCCCTCGCCCGTTTATCCCCCGATCCCTCGCCCGTTTATCCCCCGATCCCTCGCCCGTTTATCCCCCGATCCCTCGCCCGTTTATCCCCGATCCCTCGCCCGTTTATCCCCCCCGATCCCTCGCCCGTTAATTCCCCGATCCCTCGCCCGTTTATTCCCCGATCCCTCGCCCGTTTATTCCCCGTTCCCTCGCCCGTTTATTCCCCCCGATCCCTCGCCCGTTTATCCCCGATCCCTCGCCCGTTTATTCCCCCCGTTCCCTCGCCCGTTTATTCCCCGATCCCTCGCCCGTTTATTCCCCGATCCCTCGCCCGTTTATTCCCCGATCCCTCGCCCGTTTATTCCCCGATCCCTCGCCCGTTTATTCCCCGATCCCTCGCCCGTTTATTCCCCGATCCCTCGCCCGTTTATTCCCCGTTCCCTCGCCCGTTTATTCCCCGATCCCTCGCCCGTTTATTCCCCGTTCCCTCGCCCGTTTATTCCCCGATCCCTCGCCCGTTTATTCCCCGATCCCTCGCCCGTTTATTCCCCGATCCCTCGCCCGTTTATTCCCCGATCCCTCGCCCGTTTATTCCCCGATCCCTCGCCCGTTTATTCCCGATCCCTCGCCCGTTTATTCCCCGATCCCTCGCCCGTTTATTCCCCGATCCCTCGCCCGTTTATCCCCGATCCCTCGCCCGTTTATTCCCCCCGTTCCCTCGCCCGTTTATCCCCCGATCCCTCGCCGTTATCCCGATCCCCGTTTATCCCCCGATCCCTCGCCCGTTTATCCCCCGATCCCTCGCCCGTTTATCCCGATCCCCCTCGCCCGTTTATCCCCGATCCCCGTTATCCCCGATCCCTCGCCCGTTTATCCCCCGATCCCTCGCCCGTTTATCCCCGATCCCTCGCCCGTTTATCCCCCGATCCCTCGCCCGTTTATCCCCCGATCCCTCGCCCGTTTATCCCCCGATCCTTCGCCCGTTTATCCCCCCGATCCCTCGCCCGTTTATTCCCCCGATCCCTCGCCCGTTTATTCCCCCCGATCCCTCGACCGTTTATTCCCCCCGATCCCTCGCCCGTTTATTCCCCGATCCTCGCCCGTTTATCCCCCCGATCCCTCGCCCGTTTATCCCCCCGATCCCTCGCCCGTTAATCCCCCGATCCCTCGCCCGTTTATTCCCCCGATCCCTCGCCCGTTAATTCCCCGATCCCTCGCCCGTTAATTCCCCGATCCCTCGCCCGTTTATTCCCGATCCCTCGCCCGTTTATTCCCGATCCCTCGCCCGTTTATTCCCCGATCCCTCGCCCGTTTATTCCCCGATCCCTCGCCCGTTTATTCCCCGATCCCTCGCCCGTTTATTCCCCCGTTCCCTCGCCCGTTTATTCCCCCGTTCCCTCGCCCGTTTATTCCCCCGTTCCCTCGCCCGTTTATTCCCCCATTCCTTCGCCCGTTTATTCCCCGATCCCTCGCCCGTTTATTCCCGATCCTCGCCCGTTTATTCCCCGATCCCTCGCCCGTTTATTCTCCGATCCCTCGCCCGTTTATTCCCCGATCCCTCGCCCGTTTATTCCCCGATCCCTCGCCCGTTTATTCCCCGATCCCTCGCCCGTTTATTCCCGATCCCTCGCCCGTTTATTCCCCGATCCCTCGCCCGTTTATTCCCCGATCCCTCGCCCGTTTATTCCCCGATCCCTCGCCCGTTTATTCCCCGATCCCTCGCCCGTTTATTCCCCGATCCCTCGCCCGTTTATTCCCCGATCCCTCGCCCGTTTATTCCCCGATCCCTCGCCCGTTTATTCCCCGATCCCTCGCCCGTTTATTCCCGATCCCTCGCCCGTTTATTCCCCGATCCTCGCCCGTTTATTCCCCGATCCCTCGCCCGTTTATTCCCCGATCCCTCGCCCGTTTATTCCCCGATCCCTCGCCCGTTTATTCCCCGATCCCTCGCCCGTTTATTCCCCGATCCCTCGCCCGTTTATTCCCCGATCCCTCGCCCGTTTATTCCCCGATCCTCGCCCGTTTATTCCCCGATCCCTCGCCCGTTTATTCCCCGATCCCTCGCCCGTTTATTCCCCGATCCCTCGCCCGTTTATTCCCCGATCCCTCGCCCGTTTATTCCCCGATCCCTCGCCCGTTTATTCCCGATCCCTCGCCCGTTTATTCCCCGATCCCTCGCCCGTTTATTCCCCGATCCCTCGCCCGTTTATTCCCGATCCCTCGCCCGTTTATTCCCCGATCCCTCGCCCGTTTATTCCCCGATCCCTCGCCCGTTTATTCCCCGATCCTCGCCCGTTTATTCCCCGATCCCTCGCCCGTTTATTCCCCGATCCTCGCCCGTTTATTCCCCGATCCCTCGCCCGTTTATTCCCCGATCCCTCGCCCGTTTATTCCCCGATCCCTCGCCCGTTTTTTCCCCGATCCCTCGCCCGTTTATTCCCCGTTCCCTCGCCCGTTTATTCCCCGATCCCTCGCCCGTTTATTCCCGATCCCTCGCCCGTTTATTCCCCGATCCCTCGCCCGTTTATTCCCCGATCCCTCGCCCGTTTATTCCCCGATCCCTCGCCCGTTTATTCCCCGTTCCCTCGCCCGTTTATTCCCGATCCCTCGCCCGTTTATTCCCCGATCCCTCGCCCGTTTATTCCCCGATCCCTCGCCCGTTTATTCCCGATCCCTCGCCTGTTTATTCCCCCGTTCCCTCACCCATTTATTTCCCCGTTTCCAGGTGCGGTGAAGACCAGGATTGAAGATGGAAGCAGCCGGTGAGACGGCGTCACCGGGAGGCGGCGGGGAGCCGGCGTCACCGGGAGCCGGCGGGGAGACGGCGTCACCGGGAGCCGGCGGGGAGACGGCGTCACCGGCAGCCGGCGGCAAACCCCTGATCTGCCCGACCTGCGGGGACCACTTCATGCGGCCCCACACCCTCCAGCAACACCGGCGAATCCACACCGGGCAGCGGGACCTGCCAGAGATGAGCTTCACCCGCTCGGCGGCCCTGGGCTCCTTCCAGCTCTGCAACAACGGCGAGCGTTTCTCGGTCTGCGACTGTGTGCGGCAAAGGGTTCACGGTGGCCTCGCTGCTGGCCCGGCACCAGGCGGCGCACACCGGGGAGGAGCCGCGGGCCTGCAGCCGCTGTGGAGAGACCTTCGCCCTGGCCGTCAACTACCGCCGGCACCGGAGGCTCCACTGCGACGGGCGGACTCACTGCTGCGGATCTTGCCACGCTCGGTTTGCCGACGGCGAGCAGCTGGAACTCCACCGCCGGCGCCACGCCCTGCAGTTCTCGTTCGTCTGCCGGCAGTGCGGGCAGGGTTTCAGCCGCAGTCACTACCTGGACCGGCACTCGCGGCTACACGAGGCCGACCCTCCTCCTCCTCCTCCTCCTCCTCCTCCTCCCGCTGCGGCATCGGACGCACCGCGACCAGCACCGACACCGACAGCCGGAGGCGGCGGCAGCGGCTCAACCTTCATCTGCCACCTTTGCGGCGACACCTTCCCCCGGTGGAGCAGCCTCCAGCGGCACCGGTGCTCGCAGGCTGAGCCCGGGCGCCGAGGCGAACAGGAGAACGACAGCTCCCCGGCCCCGGCAAATAACTGGCCGTCTCCGGTGCCCGTCCAGTTCAGGAGCCGACCCGCGAGGAATCGGGAAAGAGGAGGAGGAGGAGGAGGAGGAGGAACAGAGCAGATCGGGACCCGGACAATCGCCCGCTAAGCCCCCTGCTTCTCGTGCTTTGTCATCCAACTGAACCGGTGAGATGGGGCCAGGCTCTCCGGGACTGGGGATCGTCGATCAGGACCCGGCTGGGCTCGTCCGAACTCAACAACGGGTTGTTGGACACATTCAACACCATTTAAACCAGACAGAGGGGATGAACGGGCTTCTCCGACAAGACAGTGTGGAGGGAGCTTTACTCTGTATCTAACCCTGTACCTGCCCTGGGAGTGTTTGATGGGACAGTGTAGAGGGAGCTTCACTCTGTATCTAACCCTGTACCTGCCCTAGGAGTGTTTGATGGGACAGTGTAGAGGGAGATTTACTCTGTATCTAACCCTGTACCTGCCCTGGGAGTGTTTGATGGGACAGTGTAGAGGGAGCTTTACTCTGTATCTAACCCTGTACCTGCCCTGGGAGTGTTTGATGGGACAGTGTAGAGGGAGCTTTACTCTGTATCTAACCCTGTACCTGCCCTGGGAGTGTTTGATGGGACAGTGTAGAGGGAGCTTTACTCTGTATCTAACCCTGTACCGACCCTGGGAGTGTTTGATGGGACAGTGTAGAGGGAGCTTTACTCTGTATCTAACCCTGTACCTCCCCTGGGAGTGTTCGATGGGACAGTGTAGAGGGAGCTTTACTCTGTATCTAACCCTGTACCTACCCTGGGAGTGTTTGATGGGACAGTGTAGAGGGAGCTTTACTCTGTATCTAACCCTGTACCTGCCCTGGGAGTGTTTGATGGGACAGTGTAGAGGGAGCTTTACTCTGTATCTAACCCTGTACCTGCCCTGGGAGTGTTTGATGGGACAGTGTAGAGGGAGCTTTACTCTGTATCTAACCCTGTACCTGCCCTGGGAGTGTTTGATGGGACAGTGTAGAGGGAGCTTTACTCTGTATCTAACCCTGTACCTGCCCTGGGAGTGTTTGATGGACAGTGTAGAGGGAGCTTTACTCTGTATCTAACCCTGTACCTGCCCTGGGAGTGTTTGATGGGACAGTGTAGAGGGAGCTTTACTCTGTATCTAACCCTGTACCTGCCCTGGGAGTGTTTGATGGGACAGTGTAGAGGGAGCTTTACTCTGTATCTAACCCTGTACCTGCCCTGGGAGTGTTTGATGGGACAGTGTAGAGGGAGCTTTACTCTGTATCTAACCCTGTACCTGCCCTGGGAGTGTTTGATGGGACAGTGTAGAGGGAGCTTTACTCTGTATCTAACCCTGTACCTGCCCTGGGAGTGTTTGATGGGACAGTGTAGAGGGAGCTTTACTCTGTATCTAACCCTGTACCTGCCCTGGGAGTGTTTGATGGGACAGTGTAGAGGAAGCTTTACTCTGTATCTAACCCTGTACCTGACCCCAGGAGTGTTTGATGGGACAGTGTAGAGGGAGCTTTACTCTGTATCTAACCCTGTACCTGCCCTGGGAGTGTTTGATGGGACAGTGTAGAGGAAGCTTTACTCTGTATCTAACCCTGTACCTGCCCTGGGAGTGTTTGATGGGACAGTGTAGAGGGAGCTTTACTCTGTATCTAACCCTGTACCTGCCCTGGGAGTGTTTGATGGGACAGTGTAGAGGAGCTTTACTCTGTATCTAACCCTGTACCTGCCCTGGGAGTGTTTGATGGGACAGTGTAGAGGGAGCTTTACTCTGTATCAAACCCTGTACCTGCCCTGGGAGTGTTTGATGGGACAGTGTAGAGGGAGCTTTACTCTGTATCTCACCCTGTACCTCCCCTGGGAGTGTTTGATGGGACAGTGTAGAGGGAGCTTTACTCTGTATCTAACCCTGTACCTCCCCTGGGAGTGTTTGATGGGACAGTGTTCTACTCCTGGCGCTGACATCAATTAAAATTCACAAAAACAAGTGTTAGTAAATAAAATGAGATTCTGCCCTTTTTCTTGTGGTTCGATCCGAACTCCCCCCGACCAGAGACCAGTTTCCCAAAACAACCTGAGAGGGTCAAGGAGGAGGGTCCAAGAGTAACATCCAAAAGGGGATAAATTCACAGGGCGATGGGAATGGGTCTAATTGGATAAATTCACAGGGCGATGGGGAGTGGGTCTAATTGGATAAATTCACAGGGCGATGGGGAGCGGGTCTAATTGGATAAATTCACAGGGCGATGGGGAGTGGGTCTAATTGGATAAATTCACAGGGCGATGGGACTGGGTCCAATTGGGTAAATTCACAGGGCGATGGGGACTGGGTCTAATTGGGTAAATTCACAGGGCGATGGGGACTGGGTCCAATTGGGTAAATTCACAGGGCGATGGGGACTGGGTCCAATTGGGTAAATTCACAGGGCGATGGGGAGTGGGTCTAATTGGATAAATTCACAGGGCGATGGGGAGTGGGTCTAATTGGATAAATTCACAGGGCGATGGGGAGTGGGTCTAATTGGATAAATTCACAGGGCGATGGGGACTGGGTCCAATTGGGTAAATTCACAGGGCGATGGGGACTGGGTCTAATTGGGTAAATTCACAGGGCGATGGAGAGTGGGTCTAATTGGATAAATTCACAGGGCGATGGGGACTGGGTCCAATTGGGTAAATTCACAGGGCGATGGGGACTGGGTCCAATTGGGTAAATTCACAGGGCGATGGGGACTGGGTCCAATTGGGTAAATTCACAGGGCGATGGGGAGTGGGTCCAATTGGATAAATTCACAGGGCGATGGGGACTGGGTCTAATTGGGTAAATTCACAGGGCGATGGGGAGTGGGTCTAATTGGGTAAATTCACAGGGCGATGGGGAGTGGGTCTAATTGGATAAATTCACAGGGCGATGGGGACTGGGTCCAATTGGGTAAATTCACAGGGCGATGGGGAGTGGGTCTAATTGGATAAATTCACAGGGCGATGGGGACTGGGTCCAATTGGGTAAATTCACAGGGCGATGGGGAGTGGGTCTAATTGGATAAATTCACAGGGCGATGGGGAGTGGGTCTAATTGGGTAAATTCACAGGGCGATGGGGAGTGGGTCTAATTGGGTAAATTCACAGGGCGATGGGGACTGGGTCTAATTGGATAAATTCACAGGGCGATGGGGACTGGGTCTAATTGGATAAATTCACAGGGCGATGGGGACTGGGTCTAATTGGATAAATTCACAGGGCGATGGGGACTGGGTCCAATTGGATAAATTCACAGGGCGATGGGGAGTGGGTCTAATTGGATAAATTCACAGGGCGATGGGGACTGGGTCCAATTGGATAAATTCACAGGGCGATGGGGAGTGGGTCGAATTGGGTAAATTCACAGGGCGATGGGGAGTGGGTCTAATTGGATAAATTCACAGGGCGATGGGGAGTGGGTCCAATTGGGTGAATTCACAGGGCGATGGGGAGTGGGTCTAATTGGATAAATTCACAGGGCGATGGGGACTGGGTCTAATTGTGTAAATTCACAGGGCGATGGGGAGTGTGTCTAATTGGATAAATTCACAGGGCGATGGGGAGTGTGTCAAATTGGATAAATTCACAGGGCGATGGGGACTGGGTCCAATTGGATAAATTCACAGGGCGATGGGGAGTGGGTCTAATTGGATAAATTCACAGGGCGATGGGGAGTGGGTCTAATTGGATAAATTCACAGGGCGATGGGGACTGGGTCCAATTGGGTGAATTCACAGGGCGATGGGGAGTGGGTCTAATTGGATAAATTCACAGGGCGATGGGGACTGGGTCTAATTGGATAAATTCACAGGGCGATGGGGAGTGGGTCTAATTGGATAAATTCACTGGGTGATGGGGAGTGGGTCTAATTGGATAAATTCACTGGGTGATGGGGAGTGGGTCTAATTGGATAAATTCACAGGGCGTTGGGGAGTGGGTCCAATTGGATAAATTCACAGGGCGATGGGGAGTGGGTCTAATTGGATAAATTCACAGGGCGATGGGGAGTGGGTCTAATTGGGTAAATTCACAGGGCGATGGGGAGTGGGTCCAATTGGATAAATTCACAGGGCGATGGGGAGTGGGTCTAATTGGATAAATTCACAGGGCGATGGGGAGTGGGTCTAATTGGGTAAATTCCCAGGGCGATGGGGAGTGGGTCTAATTGGATAAATTCACAGGGCGATGGGGAGTGGGTCCAATTGGATAAATTCACAGGGCGATGGGGAGTGGGTCTAATTGGATAAATTCACAGGGCGATGGGGAGTGGGTCCAATTGGATAAATTCACAGGGCGATGGGGAGTGGGTCTAATTGGGTAAATTCACAGGGCGATGGGGAGTGGGTCTAATTGGATAAATTCACAGGGCGATGGGGAGTGGGTCTCATTGGGTAAATTCACAGGGCGATGGGGAGTGGGTCTAATTGGATAAATTCACAGGGCGATGGGGAGTGGGTCTAATTGGGTAAATTCACAGGGCGATGGGGAGTGGGTCTAATTGGGTAAATTCACAGGGCGATGGGGAGTGGGTCTAATTGGGTAAATTCACAGGGCGATGGGGAGTGGGTCTAATTGGATAAATTCACAGGGCGATGGGGAGTGGGTCTAATTGGGTAAATTCACAGGGCGATGGGGAGTGGGTCTAATTGGATAAATTCACAGGGCGATGGGGAGTGGGTCTAATTGGATAAATTCACAGGGCGATGGGGACTGTGTCTGATTGGATAAATTCACAGGGCGATGGGGAGTGGGTCGAATTGGATCGCTCTTTCAATGAGCCAGCACAGACACTATGGGCCGAACGGACTCCTTCTTTACTGTCTGATTCTTTTAATGGGAGTTGGCCTTGTATTTCCTGTGTCGATGCTCTCAGTTTTGTTCAGGGTGTTCGAGCTTGCCCTGCATCGTGGAAACCCATGCTGATTAACCTGGTTCAACACGAGGTCTGTCCAGTTCTCCCCTCCGATTGACCGACTGCAGCAGTTTGAACAACTGAAACAAGACTGTCTGTTTGAGACGAGGAGACGGGGATGAGGCTGGGGGAAATGCAGGCCAGGGTTTGGATTGATATTTAGAACAACACCAGCAACTCCCATTAATACAGTCCCTTTACCGCAGTGAAACGTCCCAGGGAGCTTCACAGGAGCGATTATCAAACAGAATTTAACACCGAGCCACGTAAGGAGATATTAGGACAGGTGACCAAAAGCTCGGTCAAAGAGGGAGGTTTTAAGGAGCGTCTTAAAGGAGGAGAGAGCGAGGGAGAGGTTTAGGGAGGGAATTCCAGAGCTTCGGGCCCAGGCAGCTGAAGGCACGGCCGCCAATGGTGGAGCGATTAAAATTGGGGGATGGACTAGAGGCCAGAATTGGAGGAGAACAGAGATCTCGGAGGGTTGTCGGGGCTGGAGGAGGTCACAGAGATAGGGAGGGGGCGAGGGCCATGGAGGGATTTGAACAGGAGGATGAGAATTGCAGAGGCCGTAGGAGGGGGGGTGAGGGGTGAACGGGACTCGGTGTGAGTTAGGATACGGGGGGGGTGAGGGGTGAACGGGACTCGGTGTGAGTTCGGATACGGTGGGGTGAGGGGTGAACGGGACTCGGTGTGAGTTAGGATATGGGGGGGTGAGGGGTGAACGGGACTCGGTGTGAGTTAGGATACGGGGGGTGAGGGGTGAACGGGACTCGGTGTGAGTTAGGATACGGGGGGTGAGGGGTGAACGGGACTCGGTGTGAGTTAGGATACGGGGGGGTGAGGGGTGAACGGGACTCGGTGTGAGTTAGGATACGGGGGGGTGAGGGGTGAACGGGACTCGGTGTGAGTTACGATATGGGGGGGTGAGGGGTGAACGGGACTCGGTGTGAGTTAGGATACGGGGGGGTGAGGGGTGAACAGGACTCGGTGTGAGTTAGGATACGGGGGGGGTGAGGGGTGAACGGGACTCGGTGTGAGTTAGGATACGGGGGGGGGTGAGGGGTGAACGGGACTCGGTGTGAGTTAGGATACGGGGGGTGAGGGGTGAACGGGACTCGGTGTGAGTTAGGATACGGGGGGTGAGGGGTGAACGGGACTCGGTGTGAGTTGGGATACGGGGGGGGGTGAGGGGTGAACGGGACTCGGTGTGAGTTAGGATACGGGGGGTGAGGGGTGAACGGGACTCGGTGTGAGTTAGGATACGGGGGGGTGAGGGGTGAACGGGACTCGGTGTGAGTTAGGATACGGGGGGTGAGGGGTGAACGGGACTCGGTGTGATTTAGGATACGGGGGGGGTGAGGGGTGAACGGGACTCGGTGTGAGTTAGGATACGGGGGGTGAGGGGTGAACGGGACTCGGTGTGAGTTCGGATACGGTGGGGTGAGGGGTGAACGGGACTCGGTGTGAGTTAGGATACGGGGGGGGTGAGGGGTGAACGGGACTCGGTGTGAGTTAGGATACGGGGGGGTGAGGGGTGAACGGGACTCGGTGTGAGTGAGGATACGGGGGGGGTGAGGGGTGAACGGGACTCGGTGTGAGTTAGTATACGGGGGGTGAGGGGTGAACGGGACTCGGTGTGAGTTAGGATACGGGGGGGTGAGGGGTGAACGGGTCTCGGTGTGAGTTAGGATACGGGGGGGTGAGGGGTGAACGGGACTCGGTGTGAGTTAGGATACGGGGGGGGTGAGGGGTGAACGGGACTCGGTGTGAGTTAGGATACGGGGGGTGAGGGGTGAACGGGACTCGGTGTGAGTTAGGATACGGGGGGTGAGGGGTGAACGGGACTCGGTGTGAGTTAGGATACGGGGGGGTGAGGGGTGAACGGGACTCGGTGTGAGTTAGGATACGGGGGGGTGAGGGGTGAACGGGACTCGGTGTGAGTTCGGATACGGGGGGGTGAGGGGTGAACGGGACTCGGTGTGAGTTAGGATACGGGGGGTGAGGGGTGAACGGGACTCGGTGTGAGTTAGGATACGGGGGGTGAGGGGTGAACGGGACTCGGTGTGAGTTAGGATACGGGGGGGTGAGGGGTGAACGGGACTCGGTGTGAGTTAGGATGCGAGGGGGCGAGGGGTTCGGGATGAGTCGGAGTTAGCGGAGGGTGGAGGGTCGGAGGGAGGGGGGGCCAGGAGAGCATCGGAATAGTCGAGTCAGTGGGGCAAAATCGGTGCAATTATTTGCAAATCAGGGGCTGGCCCCCTCTGCAGAATGATTGACAGCTCCCGGGCTCCGTCACCCCGGGCAACCCCGCCCGAGGCGGGAGGGCGGGCCAGACGGGGCGCATGCGCACCGAGTCCCCCGGGGGGCGGAGCCAGGCCGCGCATGCGCGGAGCTGGGCGCGGCGCCATTTTCCCCAGCGAGGCGGCGAGAGGTCGGAGCGGAGCCCCCGGAGCGGACAGGACAGGACAGGAGAGAAGAGAGGCGCCGAGCGTGGCCGAGGACTCCTCCACCCGAGCTGAGCCGAGCCGTCCCCACTCCCATTCCCCTCTCACTTTCTGCGCACACCGCGCCCGCCCCGGGGCCCCGCTCCCCCCGATAGGGCGGTTTCCGCGGCGCGGGGGGTTGTGGGTAGCGGGCGTCGCCATTACCGCCCCTCCCCCCTACACACTTCAAATAAACACCATATACACAAATATAAATATATATATACACCACATATAAACACACACCATATATAAATACATATATACACCACATATAAACACACACCATATATAAATATATATATACACCACATATAAACACACACACCATATATAAATATATATATACACCACATATAAACACACACCATATATAAATACATATATATACCACATATAAACACACACCATATATAAATATATATATACACCACATATAAACACACACCATATATAAATACATATATATACCACATATAAACACACACCATATATAAATATATATATACACCACATATAAACACACACCATATATAAATACATATATACACCTCATATAAACACACACCATATATAAATATATATATACACCACATATAAACACACACCATATATAAATATATATATACACCTCATATAAACACACACCATATATAAATATATATATACACCACATATAAACACACACCATATATAAATATATATATACACCACATATAAACACACACCATATATAAATATATATATACACCACATATAAACACACACCATATATAAATATATATATACACCACATATAAACACACACACCATATATAAATATATATATACACCACATATAAACACACACCATATATAAATACATATATACACCACATATAAACACACACCATATATAAATATATATATACACCACATATAAACACACACACCATATATAAATATATATATACACCACATATAAACACACACCATATATAAATACATATATACACCACATATAAACACACACCATATATAAATATATATATACACCACATATAAACACACACCATATATAAATACATATATACACCACATATAAACACACACACCATATATAAATATATATATACACCACATATAAACACACACCATATATAAATACATATATACACCACATATAAACACACACACCATATATAAATATATATATACACCACATATAAACACACACCATATATAAATATATATATACACCTCATATAAACACACACCATATATAAATATATATATACACCACATATAAACACACACCATATATAAATACATATATACACCACATATAAACACACACCATATATAAATATATATATACACCACATATAAACACACACCATATATAAATATATATATACACCACATATAAACACACACCATATATAAATATATATATACACCACATATAAACACACACACCATATATAAATATATATATACACCACATATAAACACACACCATATATAAATACATATATACACCACATATAAACACACACCATATATAAATATATATATACACCACATATAAACACACACACCATATATAAATATATATATACACCACATATAAACACACACCATATATAAATACATATATACACCACATATAAACACACACCATATATAAATATATATATACACCACATATAAACACACACCATATATAAATACATATATACACCACATATAAACACACACCATATATAAATATATATATACACCACATATAAACACACACCATATATAAATACATATATACACCACATATAAACACACACACCATATATAAATATATATATACACCACATATAAACACACACACCATATATAAATATATATATACACCACATATAAACACACACACCATATATAAATATATATATACACCACATATAAACACACACCATATATAAATATATATATACACCACATATAAACACACACACCATATATAAATATATATATACACCACATATAAACACACACACCATATATAAATATATATATACACCACATATAAACACACACCATATATAAATATATATATACACCACATATAAACACACACACCATATATAAATATATATATACACCACATATAAACACACACCATATATAAATACATATATACACCACATATAAACACACACCATATATAAATACATATATACACCACATATAAACACACACCATATATAAATATATATATACACCACGTATAAACACACACACCATATATAAATACATATATACACCACATATAAACACACACCATATATAAATATATATATACACCACATATAAACACACACCATATATAAATATATATATACACCACATATAAACACACACACCATATATAAATATATATATACACCACATATAAACACACACCATATATAAATATATATATACACCACATATAAACACACACACCATATATAAATATATATATACACCACATATAAACACACACACCATATATAAATATATATATACACCACATATAAACACACACCATATATAAATATATATATACACCACATATAAACACACACACCATATATAAATATATATATACACCACATATAAACACACACCATATATAAATACATATATACACCACATATAAACACACACCATATATAAATACATATATACACCACATATAAACACACACCATATATAAATATATATATACACCACGTATAAACACACACACCATATATAAATACATATATACACCACATATAAACACACACCATATATAAATATATATATACACCACATATAAACACACACCATATATAAATATATATATACACCACATATAAACACACACCATATATAAATACATATATACACCACATATAAACACACACCATATATAAATATATATATACACCACATATAAACACACACCATATATAAATACATATATACACCACATATAAACACACACCATATATAAATACATATATACACCACATATAAACACACACCATATATAAATATATATATACACCACATATAAACACACACCATATATAAATACATATATACACCACATATAAACACACACCATATATAAATATATATATACACCACATATAAACACACACCATATATAAATACATATATACACCACATATAAACACACACCATATATAAATACATATATACACCACATATAAACACACACACCATATATAAATATATATATACACCACATATAAACACACACCATATATAAATACATATATACACCACATATAAACACACACACCATATATAAATATATATATACACCACATATAAACACACACACCATATATAAATATATATATACACCACATATAAACACACACACCATATATAAATATATATATACACCACATATAAACACACACCATATATAAATATATATATACACCACATATAAACACACACACCATATATAAATATATATATACACCACATATAAACACACACACCATATATAAATATATATATACACCACATATAAACACACACCATATATAAATATATATATACACCACATATAAACACACACACCATATATAAATATATATATACACCACATATAAACACACACCATATATAAATATATATATACACCACATATAAACACACACACCATATATAAATATATATATACACCACATATAAACACACACCATATATAAATATATATATACACCACATATAAACACACACCATATATAAATATATATATACACCACATATAAACACACACACCATATATAAATATATATATACACCACATATAAACACACACCATATATAAATATATATATACACCACATATAAACACACACCATATATAAATACATATATACACCACATATAAACACACACCATATATAAATACATATATACACCACATATAAACACACACCATATATAAATACATATATACACCACATATAAACACACACCATATATAAATACATATATACACCACATATAAACACACACACCATATATAAATATATATATACACCACATATAAACACACACCATATATAAATATATATATACACCACATATAAACACACACACCATATATAAATATATATATACACCACATATAAACACACACCATATATAAATACATATATACACCACATATAAACACACACCATATATAAATACATATATACACCACATATAAACACACACCATATATAAATATATATATACACCACATATAAACACACACACCATATATAAATACATATATACACCACATATAAACACACACCATATATAAATATATATATACACCACATATAAACACACACCATATATAAATATATATATACACCACATATAAACACACACCATATATAAATACATATATACACCACATATAAACACACACCATATATAAATATATATATACACCACATATAAACACACACCATATATAAATACATATATACACCACATATAAACACACACCATATATAAATACATATATACACCACATATAAACACACACCATATATAAATATATATATACACCACATATAAACACACACCATATATAAATACATATATACACCACATATAAACACACACCATATATAAATATATATATACACCACATATAAACACACACCATATATAAATACATATATACACCACATATAAACACACACCATATATAAATACATATATACACCACATATAAACACACACCATATATAAATACATATATACACCACATATAAACACACACCATATATAAATACATATATACACCACATATAAACACACACACCATATATAAATATATATATACACCACATATAAACACACACCATATATAAATATATATATACACCACATATAAACACACACACCATATATAAATATATATATACACCACATATAAACACACACCATATATAAATATATATATACACCACATATAAACACACACACCATATATAAATATATATATACACCACATATAAACACACACCATATATAAATATATATATACACCACATATAAACACACACCATATATAAATATATATATACACCACATATAAACACACACACCATATATAAATATATATATACACCACATATAAACACACACACCATATATAAATATATATATACACCACATATAAACACACACCATATATAAATATATATATACACCACATATAAACACACACCATATATAAATATATATATACACCACATATAAACACACACCATATATAAATATATATATACACCACATATAAACACACACCATATATAAATATATATATACACCACATATAAACACACACCATATATAAATATATATATACACCACATATAAACACACACCATATATAAATATATATATACACCACATATAAACACACACACCATATATAAATACATATATACACCACATATAAACACACACCATATATAAATATATATATACACCACATATAAACACACACCATATATAAATATATATATACACCACATATAAACACACACCATATATAAATACATATATACACCACATATAAACACACACCATATATAAATACATATATACACCACATATAAACACACACCATATATAAATATATATATACACCACATATAAACACACACCATATATAAATACATATATACACCACATATAAACACACACCATATATAAATATATATATACACCACATATAAACACACACCATATATAAATATATATATACACCACATATAAACACACACCATATATAAATACATATATACACCACATATAAACACACACCATATATAAATATATATATACACCACATATAAACACACACCATATATAAATACATATATAAACCATATATAAATACATATATACACCACATATAAACACACACCATATATAAATATATATATACACCACATATAAACACACACCATATATAAATACATATATACACCACATATAAACACACACCATATATAAATACATATATACACCACATATAAACACACACCATATATAAATACATATATACACCACATATAAACACACACACCATATATAAATATATATATACACCACATATAAACACACACCATATATAAATATATATATACACCACATATAAACACACACCATATATAAATATATATATACACCACATATAAACACACACACCATATATAAATATATATATACACCACATATAAACACACACCATATATAAATAATATATACACCACATATAAACACACACCATATATAAATATATATATACACCACATATAAACACACACACCATATATAAATATATATACACCACATATAAACACACACCATATATAAATATATATATACACCACATATAAACACACACCATATATAAATATATATATACACCACATATAAACACACACACCATATATAAATATATATATACACCACATATAAACACACACCATATATAAAATATATATATACACCACATATAAACACACACCATATATAAATATATATATACACCACATATAAACACACACACCATATATAAATATATATATACACCACATATAAACACACACCATATATAAATATATATATACACCACATATAAACACACACACCATATATAAATATATATATACACCACATATAAACACACACCATATATAAATAATATATACACCACATATAAACAACACCATATATAAATATATATATACACCACATATAAACACACACACCATATATAAATATATATATACACCACATATAAACACACACCATATATAAATACTATATATACACCACATATAAACACACACCATATATAAATATATATATACACCACATATAAACACACACCATATATAAATACATATATACACCACATATAAACACACACCATATATAAATACATATATACACCACATATAAACACACACCATATATAAATACATATATACACCACATATAAACACACACACCATATATAAATACATATATACACCACATATAAACACACACACCATATATAAATATATATATACAGCCACATATAAACACACACCATATATAAATATATATATACACCACATATAAACACACACACCATATATAAATATATATATACACCACATATAAACACACACACCATATATAAATATATATATACACCACATATAAACACACACACCATATATAAATATATATATACACCACATATAAACACACACCATATATAAATATATATATACACCACATATAAACCACACACCATATATAAATATATATATACACCACATATAAACACACACACCATATATAAATATATATATACACCACATATAAACACACACCATATATAAATATATATATACACCACATATAAACACACACACCATATATAAATATATATATACACCACATATAAACACCACACCATATATAAATATATATATACACCACATATAAACACACACACCATATATAAATATATATATACACCACATATAAACACACACCATATATAAATATATATATACACCACATATAAACACACACCATATATAAATATATATATACACCACATATAAACACACACACCATATATAAATATATATATACACCACATATAAACACACACCATATATAAATATATATATACACCACATATAAACACACACCATATATAAAATATATATATACACCACGTATAAACACACACACCATATATAAATACATATATACACCACATATAAACACACACCATATATAAATATATATATATACACCACATATAACACACACACCATATATAAATATATATATACACCACATATAAACACACACACCATATATAAATATATATATACACCACATATAACACACACACCATATATAAATATATATACACCACATATAAACACACACCATATATAAATATATATATACACCACATATAAACACACACACCATATATAAATATATATATACACTACATATAAACACACACCATATATAAATATATTACACACCACATATAAACACACACACCATATATAAATATATATATACACCACATATAAACACACACACCATATATAAATATATATATACACCACATATAAACACACACCATATATAATATATATATATATACCACATATAAACACACACCATATATAAATATATATATACACCACATGTAAACACACACCATATATAAATATATATACACCACATATAAACACACACCATATATAAATATATATATACACCACATATAAACACACACCATATATAAATATATATATACACACACATATAAACACACACCATATATAAATATATATATACACCACATATAAACACACACCATATATAAATATATATATACCACATATAAACACACACCATATATAAATATATATATACACCACATATAAACACACACCATATATAAATATATATAAACACACCACCATATATAAATATATATATACACCACATATAAACACACACCATATATAAATATATATATACACCACATATAAACACACACACCATATATAAATATATATATACACCACATATAAACACATACCATATAAATATATAAACACACCATATATAAATATATATATACACCACATATAAACACACACCATATATAAATATATATATACACCACATATAAACACACACACCATATATAAATATATATATACACCACATATAAACACACACCATATATAAATATATATATACACCACATACAAACACACACACCATATATAAATATATATATACACCACATATAAACACACACCATATATAAATATATATATACACCACATATAAACACACACACCATATATAAATATATATATACACCACATATAAACACACACCATATATAAATATATATATACACCACGTATAAACACACACCATATATAAATATATATATACACCACATATAAACACACACCATATATAAATATATATATATACACCACATATAAACACAACACCATATATAAATATATATATATACACCACATATAAACACACACCATATATAAAATATATTATAGACACCACATATAAACACACACCATATATAAATATATATATACACCACATATAAACACACACACCATATATAAATATATATATACACCACATATAAACACACACCATATATAAATATATATATATACACCACATATAAACACACACACCATATATAAATATATATATACACCACATATAAACACACACCATATATAAATATATATATACACCACATATAAACACACACCATATATAAATATATATATACACCACATAAACACACACCATATATAAATACATATATATGCACACATACACCATAAATAAACACACACACCTTATATAAATACATATATACACACACCATATATACACACACTATATATATATATACCATATAAATATACACACACTATATGTATACACCATATATACACACACCATATATGCACACACACCATATATATACACACACTATATATAATATACACATATATATATATATATACACACCATATATAAATATGCACACCATATATAAATATATATATAAATTACACATATATAAATACACACACCATATATAAATATATATATAAATTACACATATATATCCACACGCCATATATAAATACATATATTTATACATACACCACATATAAACACACACACCATATATAAATATATATAAAAATATACAGATATACACACACACCATATATAAATATACACACATATATATATATACACACCATATATAAATATACACATATAGATAGACATACACCACATATTAACACACATATACACCACCCACATATATATATATCCCACATATGTACATACACACCACTAATACACATATATATATACACACCACACATGAACACACATATACACCACAAATATGCATATATATATACACACATACACAGCACTCATATATACTACATATATACCCTACATATCAACATACATATGTACACACCACATATATACATACACATATATTTACATATATAGGCACCCATATATGCACAAACACATATATACACACATATATATATATATATATATACACACACATGTACATACACATACACTGGCAGCGGGTTATTTACATACACTGACAGTGCAATAAGGGTGCAGGGAGTCTGAAATTAATTTTAGTCTGTGGATAATTTTATTCAACTGTTTTACTCCCGAAAATGGCACCATTTGTTTTTATAAGAGTAAAGCCCGGTTTGTCTCAGTGTGTCCCCTCTTCTCTCTCCACCCCCACTTCTAGGGGGGTCAGAAGGTCATGGGTTTGAGCCCCAACTCCAGAAAATGAACCCCATAATCCAGGCCCACACTCCCCGGTGCCAGTACTGAGGGAGTGCTGCACTGTCGGAGGTAGATGTATATACTCTAGGACTTGAGCCCCATGATCCAGGCCACACTCCCCGGTGCCCAGTACTGAGGGAGTGCTGCACTGTCGGAGGTAGATGGATATACTCTAGGACTTGAGCCCCATGATCCAGGCCCACACTCCCCGGTGCCAGTACTGAGGGAGTGCTGCACTGTCGGAGGTAGATGGATATACTCTAGGACTCGAGCCCCATGATCCAGGCCCACACTCCCCGGTGCCAGTACTGAGGGAGTGCTGCACTGTCGGAGGTAGATGGATATACTCTAGGACTTGAGCCCCATAATCCAGGCCCACACTCCCCGGTCCCAGTACTGAGGGAGTGCCGCACTGTCGGAGGGAGATGGATATACTCTAGGACTTGAGCCCCATAATCCAGGCCCACACTCCCCGGTCCCAGTACTGAGGGAGTGCTGCACTGTCGGAGGGAGATGGATATACTCTAGGACTTGAGCCCCATAATCCAGGCCCACACTCCCCGGTCCCAGTACTGAGGGAGTGCTGCACTGTCGGAGGTAGATGGATATACTCTAGGACTTGAGCCCATAATCCAGGCCCACACTCCCCGGTGCCAGTACTGAGGATTACGTGGAATTACATAGAATGTACAGCACAGAAACAGGCCATTCGGCACGAGCCTCCTCCCTCCCTACTCCACAGTATTTATATGGTTGGTCCAGTTAAGTTTCTGGTCACTGGTGACCCCCAGGATGTTGATGGTGGGGGATTCGGCGATGGTAATGCCGTTGAATGTCAAGGGGAGGTGGTTAGACTCTCTCTTGTTGGAGATGGTCATTGCCTGGCACTTGTCTGGTGCGAATGTTACTTGCCACTTATCAGCCCAAGCCTGGATGTTGTCCAGGTCTTGCTGCATGTGGGCTCGGACTGCTTCATTATTTGAGGGGTTGCGAATGGAACTGAACACTGTGCAGTCATCAGCGAACATCCCCATTTCTGACCTTATGATGGAGGGAAGGTCATTGATGAAGCAGCTGAAGATGGTTGGGCCGAGGACACTGCCCTGAGGAACTCCTGCAGCAATGCCCTGGGGCTGAGATGATTGGCCTCCAGCAACCACTACCATCTTCCTTTGTGCTTGGTATGACTCCAGCCACTGGAGAGTTTTCCCCCTGATTCCCATTGACTTCAATTTTACTAGGGCTCCTTGGTGCCACACTCGGTCAAATGCTGCCTTGATGTCAAGGGCAGTCGCTCTCACCTCACCTCTGGAATTCAGCTCTTTTGTCCATGTTTGGACCAAGGCTGTAATGAGGTCTGGAGCCGAGTGGTCCTGGCGGAACCCAAAAGTGGACCACATGATGAAGACTCCGGCAACAGTGGTGCTTTGTCTGTTTCCTGCTGCCTCTGGGGTTCAGCCCACAGGGAGTCCAGTGTTGCAGCGTCACTGGGTCCCAAACTCATTGGAAGGTGCACCTGGTGCTGCTCCTGCCCCTTTCTACACCCCGTGTTCATCCAGCTAGTCATGGCGGGAATTGATACCGTGCTCACTTCAGTGGTTAGCCCAGGGCCAGACTATACCTGTACCCTGACAGAACAACAGGAACGACACCCCATGGTCATGCTGTGCATGTCAAACACTTCGGAGCATCTCTGAGAGGTGTTCAGTGAAGGCAGATTCACTTTTTTACTCTCTACCCTCTCCCTCTCCCTCTCTCTCCCCCTCTCCCTCTCTCTCCCTCTCTCTCTCTCTCTCCCTCTCCCTCTCCCCCCTCTCTCTCACTCTCTTCCCCCCCTCTCTCTCTCCCATGTCTCTCTCTCTCCCCCTCTCTCACTCTCCCCTCTTCCCTCTCTCTCTATATCTCTCTCTCTCTCTCCCCCCTCTCTCTCTCTCCCCCCTCTCTCTCTCCCCTCTCTCTCTCTCTCCCCCCTCTCTCCCCCCCCTCTCTCTCTCCCACCTCTCTCTCTCTCCCCCCCTCTCTCTCTCCCCCCTCTCTCTCTCCCCCCCCTCTATCTCTCCCCCTCTCTCCTCTCTGTTTCTCTTTAGCTATCTCTCGGTGTCTCTCTCCCTCTCTCTGTTACAGTCTTCCACTCTCCCTCTCTCCCCCCCTCCCCCCTCTCTCTCTCTGTCCCCTCTCTCTCTCTGTCCCCTCTCTGTTTCTCTTTAGCTATCTCTCGGTGTCTCTCTCCCTCTCTCTGTCACAGTTTTCCACTCCCCCTCTCTCTCTCTCTCCCCCTCTCTCTCACTCTCCCCTCTCTCACTCTCTCTCCCCTCTCTCACTCTCTCTACACCTCTCTGTTTCTCTCTAGCTATCTTTCGGTGTCTCCCTCTCTCTGTCACAGTCTTCCACTCTCCCTCTCTCTCTCCCCTCTCTCCTCTTCACCTCTCTCTCTTCCTCTCTCTTTCTCCCGCTCCCTCTCTGTCTCTCTCTCTCCTCTTCACCTCTCTCTCTTTCTCCCTCTCCCTCTCTGTCTGTCTCTCTCCCCTCTCTGCTCTTCACCTTTCTCTTTCCTCTCCCCCCCGTCTCTGACTGTCTCCCTCTCGCTCTCACCCCCTTCTCTGTCTCTCTCTCTCTCTCCCCTGTCTCTCTCTCGCCTCCCCGCTCTCCTCTCTAAAAATCAGATCCAAAAAGTCTCGACTCGATACCGAAATATCCAAATGAGGCATCCCAGTGCTAGGAAGAATGGTGAACTTAACATAAGAACATAAGAAATAGGAGCAGGAGTAGGCCAATCGGCCCCTCGAGCCTGCTCCGCCATTCAATAAGATCATGGCTGATCTGGTCCTAATCTCAAATCTAAAATCATGTCCAATTTCCTGCCCGCTCCCCGTAACCCCGAATTCCCTTTACTTCTACGAAACTGTCTATTTCTGTTTTAAATTTATTTAATGATGTAGCTTCCACAGCTTCCTGGGGCAGCAAATTCCACAGACCTACTACCCTCTGAGTGAAGAAGTTTCTCCTCATCTCAGTTTTGAAAGAGCAGCCCCTTATTCTAAGATTATGCCCCCTAGTTCTAGTTTCACCCATCCTTGGGAACATCCTTACCGCATCCACCCGATCAAGCCCCTTCACAATCTTATATGTTTCAATAAGATCGCCTCTCATTCTTCTGAACTCCAATGAGTAGAGTCCCAATCTACTCAACCTCTCCTCATATGTCCGCCCCCTCATCCCCGGGATTAACCGAGTGAACCTTCTTTGTACTGCCTCGAGAGCAAGTATGTCTTTTCTTAAGTATGGACACCAAAACTGTATGCAGTATTCCAGGTGCGGTCTCACCAATACCTTATATAACTGCAGCAATACCTCCCTGTTTTTATATTCTATCCCCCTAGCAATAAAAGCCAACATTCCGTTGGCCTTCTTGATCACCTGCTGCACCTGCATACCAACTTTTTGATTTTCTTGCACTCGGACCCCCAGATCCCTTTGTACTGCAGTACTTTCCAGTCTCTCGCCATTAAGATAATAACTTGCTCTCTGATTAACTTGCTCTCTGATTTTTCCTGCCAAAGTGCATAACCTCACATTTTCCAACATTGTATTGCATCTGCCAAATCTCCGCCCACTCACCCAGCCTGTCTATATCCCCTTGTAGGTTTTTTATGTCCTCCTCACTCTCTACTTTCCCTCCCATCTTTGTATCATCTGCAAACTTTGATATGTTACACTCGGTCCCCTCCTCCAAATCGTTAATATAGATTGTAAAGAGTTGGGGACCCAGCACCGACCCCTGCGGAACACCACTGGCAACTGGTTGCCAGTCCGAGAATGTACCATTTATCCCAACTCTCTGCTTCCTGTTAGATAACCAATCCTCCACCCATGCCAGAATATTACCCCCAATCCAGTGATTCTTTATCTTGAGCAATAATCTTTTATGTGGCACCTTGTCGAATGCCTTCTGGAAGTCGAAATACACTACGTCCACTGGTTCCCCTTTATCCACCCTGTACGTTATATCCTCAAAGAACTCAAGCAAATTTGTCAGACATGACTTCCCCTTCGTAAAGCCATGCTGACTTTGTCCTATTAAATTATGTTTATCCAAATGTTCCGCTACTGTCTCCTTAATAATAGACTCCAAAATTTTACCCACCACAGATGTTAGGCTAACTGGTCTATAATTTCCAGCCTTCTGCCTACTACCCTTTTTAAATAACGGTGTTACATTAGCAGTTTTCCAATCTGCCGGGACCTTTGCCGAGTCCAGAGAATTTTGGAAAATTATTACCAAAGCATCCACAATCCCTACTGCCACTTCCCTCAAGATCCTGGGATGTAAGCCATCAGGTCCAGGGGATTTATCCGCCTTGAGTCCCATTAATTTACTTCCACTTCAAACACCGAGCTCCCCCGACACTGTCCCATCAAACACTCCCAGGGCAGGTACAGGGATAGATACAGAGTAAAGCTCCCTCCACACTGTCTCATCAAACACTCCCAGGGCAGGTACAGGGATAGATACAGAGTAAAGCTCCCTCCACACTGTCCCATCAAACACTCCCAGGGCAGGTACAGGGATAGATACAGAGTAAAGCTCCCTCCACACTGTCTCATCAAACACTCCCAGGGCAGGTACAGGGATAGATACAGAGTAAAGCTCCCTCCACACTGTCCCATCAAACACTCCCAGGGCAGGCACAGGGATAGATACAGAGTAAAGCTCCCTCTACACTGTCCCATCAAACACTCCCAGGGCAGGTACAGGGATAGATACAGAGTAAAGCTCCCTCCACACTGTCTCATCAAACACTCCCAGGGCAGGTACAGGGATAGATACAGAGTAAAGCTCCCTCCACACTGTCCCATCAAACACTCCCAGGGCAGGCACAGGGATAGATACAGAGTAAAGCTCCCTCTACACTGTCCCATCAAACACACCCAGCGCAGGTACATGGTTAGATACAGAGTAAAGCTCCCTCGACACTGTCCCATCAAACACTCCCAGGGCAGATACAGGGTTAGATACAGAGTAAAGCTCCCTCTGCACTGTCCCATCAAACACTCCCAGCGCAGGTACATGGTTAGATAGAGAGTAAAGCTCCCTCGACACTGTCCCATCAAACACTCCCAGGGCAGGTACAGGGATAGATACAGAGTAAAGCTCCCTCCACACTGTCTCATCAAACACTCCCAGGGCAGGTACAGGGATAGATACAGAGTAAAGCTCCCTCCACACTGTCCCATCAAACACTCCCAGGGCAGGCACAGGGATAGATACAGAGTAAAGCTCCCTCTACACTGTCCCATCAAACACACCCAGCGCAGGTACATGGTTAGATACAGAGTAAAGCTCCCTCGACACTGTCCCATCAAACACTCCCAGGGCAGATACAGGGTTAGATACAGAGTAAAGCTCCCTCTGCACTGTCCCATCAAACACTCCCAGCGCAGGTACATGGTTAGATAGAGAGTAAAGCTCCCTCGACACTGTCCCATCAAACACTCCCAGGGCAGGTACAGGGTTAGATACAGAGTAAAGCTCCCTCTACACTGTCCCATCAAACACTCCCAGGGCAGGTACAGGGATAGATACAGAGTAAAGCTCCCTCTACACTGTCCCATCAAACATTCCCAGGGCAGATGGAGGGTTAGATATAGAGTAAAGCTCCCTCTACACTGTCCCATCAAACACTCCCAGGGCAGGTACAGGGATAGATACAGAGTAAAGCTCCCTCTACACTGTCCCATCAAACAGTCCCAGGACAGGTACAGCACGGGTTAGATACAGAGTAAAGCTCCCTCTACACTGTCCCATCAAACACTCCCGGGTTAGATACAGAGTAAAGCTCCCCGACACTGTCCCATTAAACTGTAGGGGGTGGTGGTGTGTGTCAGCTTCACCTCTGACTACTGAGCGGTCCGAATCGCTCCCACTCCCTGGGTTCTGGACCTTGGACTTATTTGGGGGTTGTGACAAAGTGCAGCAGACAACCGGTTTTGGTGCAAGAAACTTTGACCTTGATTCAAGAGAGGAAATACAACACAACAATCTTAACACTCTAATAAAATGGGGAACACTTCGGTACACACGAGGGAAATTACAGTCGAAAGATACCTCACCCCTCCCAATCCCACTGTGCTAGCTAAGTTGGGCTCTAAAGGACCAGAGATAATGCTCACCAAACGATTCCTGGACAGCTGAGCTGGTTCGCGATTTCGGGGTTTGCTGTATGTGTTGGTTGGTGTCTGCCGTACCCCGGACGTGGTAGAGGACTTCAACTGCGTGGCTGGTCAGTCTTGGCGAGTCCGCTGATGCGGTCGGGTGCGTCTTGGACCTATTGGGTGAGTACCCACTTTTCTTCGTAAAGGGATAGGATTTAGAGTCTTTTGAGTAGAAAACTCACCCAGGAGTAAGTCAGAAATAGATTGTAGAGTGGAAACTGTGCGGATCTTCGGTTTTCTCCCGAGTTGGTTTTCTTTGGTCGCGGTGGCTCAATATTACCCGGTTGGTTGGTGGTAATATTCGGTTGGTTGTTTCGTAAGGCCCTTGTTGCCACGAGGTGTCCGACGGTCACTGGGGCTGCTGCTCTGGTTTCTTCTTGTGTGTCGGCCTGCTTCTCGAGCTGCCAACCTTCCCTGTTGAACTTCTTCCTGTTGCCCCCTCGCCTTGTTGAACTGTCGTCTCCCGAGCTGTCGAACTCCTGGCTGAACTGAACTTCTTGAGAAGATGGGCCTTCAATTATAGTAATTGAAGCCTCCTTATCTGCGTGCCAAATCTGACCCGGTTTATTGTAAGATTTTGGCGGGCTGGTTAAGAGTAACTTGTTTATGAATGTGTGAAGTGGTTTCGGGATGGTTTCATGAGTTGTTGAGCTCTTGCTTGATTGTGGTCATTGTGCTCAGGTTTCGAGTTTCCTGACTGGGCCTGAGATTTCCATGGAGTGGGCTGATTGGATTTGTTTTATGCATGTTTTGGATGGGTCCTGTAATTTGGGTGGGGACTGCTCTTCCGTGGGTCTATTGTCTGAATGTAAATGTCTGATAGGGGCTGAGTGAGATCACACAGTTCCCCAGACAGCTTGATAAACTCCAATACTCAAACCATTTATTACCGAGCTTGATCCCAACTCCTGTTGCAGCCTTTTCCTTTACAAGCCCAAACATGCCTTTTTAAAACAACAAATCTTGGTTTTTGACCTTGAAACACCCTCTGTAAGGCCCAATATTTGATCACCCTCAAATGGTTAGAATAGAGTCCAAAGTCCTTTTCTTCAGGGTTTTTCTCCGAGTTTTGGGGGATCTGTGCATTTTGAGAATCTAACAGCGCTCACCTCTCGGACTCCTTTTACACCGCGCTCACCTCTCGGACTCTCCTTTTACACAGCGCTCACCTCTCGGACTCTCCTTTTACACTGCGCTCACCTCTCGGACTCTCCTTTTACACAGCGCTCACCTCTCGGACTCTCCTTTTACACCGCGCTCACCTCTCGGACTCTCCTTTTACACCGCGCTCACCTCTCGGACTCTCCTTTTACACCGCGCTCACCTCTCGGACTCTCCTTTTACACCGCGCTCACCTCTCGGACTCTCCTTTTACACCGCGCTCACCTCTCGGACTCTCCTTTTACACTGCGCTCACCTCTCGGACTCTCCTTTTACACCGCGCTCACCTCTCGGACTCTCCTTTTACACTCACCTCTCGGACTCTCCTTTTACACCGCGCTCACCTCTCGGACTCTCCTTTTACACTGCGCTCACCTCTCGGACTCTCCTTTTACACCGCTCTCACCTCTTGGACTCTCCTTTTACACCGCGCTCACCTCTCGGACTCTCCTTTTACACCGCTCTCACCTCTTGGACTCTCCTTTTACACCGCGCTCACCTCTCGGACTCTCCTTTTACACCGCGCTCACCTCTCGGACTCTCCTTTTACACCGCGCTCACCTCTCGGGCTCTCCTTTTACACCGCGCTCACCTCTCGGACTCTCCTTTTACACCGCGCTCACCTCTCGGACTCTCCTTTTACACCGCGCTCACCTCTCGGACTCTCCTTTTACACCGCTCTCACCTCTCGGACTCTCCTTTTACACCGCGCTCACCTCTCGGACTCTCCTTTTACACCGCGCTCACCTCTCGGACTCCTTTTACACCGCGCTCACCTCTCGGACTCTCCTTTTACACTGTGCTCACCTCTCGGACTCTCCTTTTACACCGCGCTCACCTCTCGGACTCTCCTTTTACACCGCGCTCACCTCTCGGACTCTCCTTTTACACCGCGCTCACCTCTCGGACTCTCCTTTTACACCGCGCTCACCTCTCGGACTCTCCTTTTACACCGCGCTCACCTCTCGGACTCTCCTTTTACACCGCGCTCACCTCTCGGACTCCTTTTACACCGCGCTCACCTCTCGGACTCTCCTTTTACACCGCGCTCACCTCTCGGACTCCTTTTACACCGCGCTCACCTCTCGGACTCTCCTTTTACACTGCGCTCACCTCTCGGACTCTCCTTTTACACTGCGCTCACCTCTCGGACTTTCCTTTTACACCGCGCTCACCTCTCGGACTCTCCTTTTACACTGCTCTCACCTCTCGGACTCTCCTTTTACACTGCTCTCACCTCTCGGACTCTCCTTTTACACCGCGCTCACCTCTCGGACTCTCCTTTTACACCGCGCTCACCTCTCGGACTCTCCTTTTACACCGCGCTCACCTCTCGGACTCTCCTTTTACACCGCGCTCACCTCTCGGACTCTCCTTTTACACCGCGCTCACCTCTCGGACTCTCCTTTTACACCGCGCTCACCTCTCGGACTTTCCTTTTACACCGCGCTCACCTCTCGGACTCTCCTTTTACACCGCGCTCACCTCTCGGACTCCTTTTACACCGCGCTCACCTCTCGGACTCTCCTTTTACACCGTGCTCACCTCTCGGACTCTCCTTTTACACCGCGCTCACCTCTCGGACTCTCCTTTTACACCGCGCTCACCTCTCGGACTCTCCTTTTACACTGCGCTCACCTCTCGGACTCTCCTTTTACACCGCGCTCACCTCTCGGACTCTCCTTTTACACCGCGCTCACCTCTCGGACTCTCCTTTTACACCGCGCTCACCTCTCGGACTCCTTTTACACCGCGCTCACCTCTCGGACTCTCCTTTTACACCGCGCTCACCTCTCGGACTCCTTTTACACCGCGCTCACCTCTCGGACTCTCCTTTTACACTGCGCTCACCTCTCGGACTCTCCTTTTACACTGCGCTCACCTCTCGGACTTTCCTTTTACACCGCGCTCACCTCTCGGACTCTCCTTTTACACTGCTCTCACCTCTCGGACTCTCCTTTTACACTGCTCTCACCTCTCGGACTCTCCTTTTACACAGCGCTCACCTCTCGGACTCTCCTTTTACACCGCGCTCACCTCTCGGACTCTCCTTTTACACCGCGCTCACCTCTCGGACTCTCCTTTTACACTGCGCTCACCTCTCGGACTCTCCTTTTACACTGCGCTCACCTCTCGGACTCTCCTTTTACACCGCTCTCACCTCTCGGACTCTCCTTTTACACCGCGCTCACCTCTCGGACTCCTTTTACACCGCGCTCACCTCTCGGACTCTCCTTTTACACCGCGCTCACCTCTCGGACTTTCCTTTTACACCGCGCTCACCTCTCGGACTCTCCTTTTACACCGCGCTCACCTCTCGGACTCCTTTTACACCGCGCTCACCTCTCGGACTCTCCTTTTACACCGTGCTCACCTCTCGGACTCTCCTTTTACACCGCGCTCACCTCTCGGACTCTCCTTTTACACCGCGCTCACCTCTCGGACTCTCCTTTTACACTGCGCTCACCTCTCGGACTCTCCTTTTACACCGCGCTCACCTCTCGGACTCTCCTTTTACACCGCGCTCACCTCTCGGACTCTCCTTTTACACCGCGCTCACCTCTCGGACTCCTTTTACACCGCGCTCACCTCTCGGACTCTCCTTTTACACCGCGCTCACCTCTCGGACTCCTTTTACACCGCGCTCACCTCTCGGACTCTCCTTTTACACTGCGCTCACCTCTCGGACTCTCCTTTTACACTGCGCTCACCTCTCGGACTTTCCTTTTACACCGCGCTCACCTCTCGGACTCTCCTTTTACACTGCTCTCACCTCTCGGACTCTCCTTTTACACTGCTCTCACCTCTCGGACTCTCCTTTTACACTGCGCTCACCTCTCGGACTCTCCTTTTACACCGCGCTCACCTCTCGGACTCTCCTTTTACACCGCGCTCACCTCTCGGACTCTCCTTTTACACCGCGCTCACCTCTCGGACTCTCCTTTTACACCGCGCTCACCTCTCGGACTCTCCTTTTACACCGCGCTCACCTCTCGGACTTTCCTTTTACACCGCGCTCACCTCTCGGACTCTCCTTTTACACCGCGCTCACCTCTCGGACTCCTTTTACACCGCGCTCACCTCTCGGACTCTCCTTTTACACTGTGCTCACCTCTCGGACTCTCCTTTTACACCGCGCTCACCTCTCGGACTCTCCTTTTACACCGCGCTCACCTCTCGGACTCTCCTTTTACACCGCGCTCACCTCTCGGGCTCTCCTTTTACACGGAGCTCACCTCTCGGACTCTCCTTTTACACCGCGCTCACCTCTCGGACTCTCCTTTTACACCGCGCTCACCTCTCGGACTCTCCTTTTACACCGCGCTCACCTCTCGGACTCTCCTTTTACACCGCGCTCACCTCTCGGACTCTCCTTTTACACCGCGCTCACCTCTCGGACTCTCCTTTTACACCGCGCTCACCTCTCGGACTCTCCTTTTACACTGCGCTCACCTCTCTGACTCTCCTTTTACACCGCGCTCACCTCTCGGACTCTCCTTTTACACCGCGCTCACCTCTCGGACTCTCCTTTTACACCGCGCTCACCTCTCGGACTCTCCTTTTACACTGTGCTCACCTCTCGGACTCTCCTTTTACACCGCGCTCACCTCTCGGACTCTCCTTTTACACTGCGCTCACCTCTCGGACTCTCCTTTTACACCGCGCTCACCTCTCGGACTCTCCTTTTACACCGCGCTCACCTCTCGGACTCTCCTTTTACACCGCGCTCACCTCTCGGACTTTCCTTTTACACTGCTCTCACCTCTCGGACTCTCCTTTTACACTGCGCTCACCTCTCGGACTCTCCTTTTACACTGTGCTCACCTCTCGGACTCTCCTTTTACACCGCGCTCACCTCTCGGACTCTCCTTTTACACTGCGCTCACCTCTCGGACTCTCCTTTTACACCGCGCTCACCTCTCGGACTCTCCTTTTACACCGTGCTCACCTCTCGGACTCCTTTTACACCGCGCTCACCTGTCGGACTCTCCTTTTACACCGCGCTCACCTCTCGGACTCTCCTTTTACACTGCGCTCACCTCTCGGACTCCTTTTACACCGCGCTCACCTGTCGGACTCTCCTTTTACACCGCGCTCACCTCTCGGACTCTCCTTTTACACCGCGCTCACCTCTCGGACTCTCCTTTTACACCGTGCTCACCTCTCGGACTCTCCTTTTACACCGCGCTCACCTCTCGGGCTCTCCTTTTACACCGCGCTCACCTCTCGGACTCTCCTTTTCCACCGCGCTCACCTCTCGGACTCTCCTTTTACACCGCGCTCACCTCTCGGACTCTCCTTTTACACCGCGCTCACCTCTCGGACTCTCCTTTTACACCGCGCTCACCTCTCGGACTCCTTTTACACTGAGCTCACCTCTCGGACTCTCCTTTTACACCGCGCTCACCTCTCGGACTCTCCTTTTACACCGCGCTCACCTCTCGGACTCCTTTTACACCGCGCTCACCTCTCGGACTCTCCTTTTACACCGCGCTCACCTCTCGGACTCTCCTTTTACATCGCGCTCACCTCTCGGACTCTCCTTTTACACCGCGCTCACCTCTCGGACTCTCCTTTTACACCGCTCTCACCTCTCGGACTCTCCTTTTACACCGAGCTCACCTCTCGGACTCTCCTTTTACACCGCGCTCACCTCTCGGACTCTCCTTTTACACCGCTCTCACCTCTCGGACTCTCCTTTTACACCGCGCTCACCTCTCGGACTCTCCTTTTACACCGCGCTCACCTCTCGGACTCTCCTTTTACACTGAGCTCACCTCTCGGACTCTCCTTTTACACCGCGCTCACCTCTCGGACTCTCCTTTTACACTGAGCTCACCTCTCGGACTCTCCTTTTACACCGCGCTCACCTCTCGGGCTCTCCTTTTACACTGCGCTCACCTCTCGGACTCTCCTTTTACACCGCGCTCACCTCTCGGACTCTCCTTTTACACCGCGCTCACCTCTCGGACTCTCCTTTTACACCGCGCTCACCTCTCGGACTCTCCTTTTACACCGCGCTCACCTCTCGGACTCTCCTTTTACACCGCGCTCACCTCTCGGACTTTCCTTTTACACCGCGCTCACCTCTCGGACTCTCCTTTTACACCGCGCTCACCTCTCGGACTCCTTTTACACCGCGCTCACCTCTCGGACTCTCCTTTTACACTGTGCTCACCTCTCGGACTCTCCTTTTACACCGCGCTCACCTCTCGGACTCTCCTTTTACACCGCGCTCACCTCTCGGACTCTCCTTTTACACCGCGCTCACCTCTCGGGCTCTCCTTTTACACGGAGCTCACCTCTCGGACTCTCCTTTTACACCGCGCTCACCTCTCGGACTCTCCTTTTACACCGCGCTCACCTCTCGGACTCTCCTTTTACACCGCGCTCACCTCTCGGACTCTCCTTTTACACCGCGCTCACCTCTCGGACTCTCCTTTTACACCGCGCTCACCTCTCGGACTCTCCTTTTACACCGCGCTCACCTCTCGGACTCTCCTTTTACACCGCGCTCACCTCTCTGACTCTCCTTTTACACCGCGCTCACCTCTCGGACTCTCCTTTTACACCGCGCTCACCTCTCGGACTCTCCTTTTACACTGTGCTCACCTCTCGGACTCTCCTTTTACACCGCGCTCACCTCTCGGACTCTCCTTTTACACTGCGCTCACCTCTCGGACTCTCCTTTTACACCGCGCTCACCTCTCGGACTCTCCTTTTACACCGCGCTCACCTCTCGGACTCTCCTTTTACACCGCGCTCACCTCTCGGACTCTCCTTTTACACCGCGCTCACCTCTCGGACTCTCCTTTTACACCGCGCTCACCTCTCGGACTTTCCTTTTACACTGCTCTCACCTCTCGGACTCTCCTTTTACACTGCGCTCACCTCTCGGACTCTCCTTTTACACTGTGCTCACCTCTCGGACTCTCCTTTTACACCGCGCTCACCTCTCGGACTCTCCTTTTACACTGCGCTCACCTCTCGGACTCTCCTTTTACACCGCGCTCACCTCTCGGACTCTCCTTTTACACCGTGCTCACCTCTCGGACTCCTTTTACACCGCGCTCACCTGTCGGACTCTCCTTTTACACCGCGCTCACCTCTCGGACTCTCCTTTTACACTGCGCTCACCTCTCGGACTCCTTTTACACCGCGCTCACCTGTCGGACTCTCCTTTTACACCGCGCTCACCTCTCGGACTCTCCTTTTACACCGCGCTCACCTCTCGGACTCTCCTTTTACACCGTGCTCACCTCTCGGACTCTCCTTTTACACCGCGCTCACCTCTCGGGCTCTCTTTTTACACCGCGCTCACCTCTCGGACTCTCCTTTTACACCGCGCTCACCTCTCGGACTCTCCTTTTACACCGCGCTCACCTCTCGGACTCTCCTTTTACACCGCGCTCACCTCTCGGACTCTCCTTTTACACCGCGCTCACCTCTCGGACTCCTTTTACACTGAGCTCACCTCTCGGACTCTCCTTTTACACCGCGCTCACCTCTCGGACTCTCCTTTTACACCGCGCTCACCTCTCGGACTCCTTTTACACCGCGCTCACCTCTCGGACTCTCCTTTTACACCGCGCTCACCTCTCGGACTCTCCTTTTACATCGCGCTCACCTCTCGGACTCTCCTTTTACACCGCGCTCACCTCTCGGACTCTCCTTTTACACCGCTCTCACCTCTCGGACTCTCCTTTTACACCGAGCTCACCTCTCGGACTCTCCTTTTACACCGCGCTCACCTCTCGGACTCTCCTTTTACACCGCTCTCACCTCTCGGACTCTCCTTTTACACCGCGCTCACCTCTCGGACTCTCCTTTTACACCGCGCTCACCTCTCGGACTCTCCTTTTACACTGAGCTCACCTCTCGGACTCTCCTTTTACACCGCGCTCACCTCTCGGACTCTCCTTTTACACTGAGCTCACCTCTCGGACTCTCCTTTTACACCGCGCTCACCTCTCGGGCTCTCCTTTTACACTGAGCTCACCTCTCGGACTCTCCTTTTACACCGTGCTCACCTCTCGGACTCTCCTTTTGCACCGCGCTCACCTCTCGGACTCTCCTTTTACACCGCGCTCACCTCTCGGACTCTCCTTTTACACCGCGCTCACCTCTCGGGCTCTCCTTTTACACTGAGCTCACCTCTCGGACTCTCCTTTTACACCGTGCTCACCTCTCGGACTCTCCTTTTGCACCGCGCTCACCTCTCGGACTCTCCTTTTACACCGCGCTCACCTCTCGGACTCTCCTTTTACACCGCGCTCACCTCTCGGACTCTCCTTTTACACCGCGCTCACCTCTCGGACTCTCCTTTTACACCGCGCTCACCTCTCGGACTCTCCTTTTACACCGCGCTCACCTCTCGGACTCTCCTTTTACACCGCGCTCACCTCTCGGACTCTCCTTTTACACCGCGCTCACCTCTCGGGCTCTCCTTTTACACTGTGCTCACCTCTCGGACTCTCCTTTTACACTGAGCTCACCTCTCGGACTCTCCTTTTACACCGCGCTCACCTCTCGGACTCTCCTTTTACACTGTGCTCACCTCTCGGACTCTCCTTTTACACTGCGCTCACCTCTCGGACTCTCCTTTTACACCGCGCTCACCTCTCGGACTCTCCTTTTACACTGTGCTCACCTCTCGGACTCTCCTTTTACACCGCTCTCACCTCTCGGACTCTCCTTTTACACCGCGCTCACCTCTCGGACTCTCCTTTTACACTGCGCTCACCTCTCGGACTCTCCTTTTACACCGCGCTCACCTCTCGGACTCTCCTTTTACACTGAGCTCACCTCTCTGACTCTCCTTTTACACCGCGCTCACCTCTCGGACTCTCCTTTTACACTGCGCTCACCTCTCGGACTCTCCTTTTACACCGCGCTCACCTCTCGGACTCTCCTTTTACACCGCGCTCACCTCTCGGACTCTCCTTTTACATCGCGCTCACCTCTCGGACTCTCCTTTTACACCGCGCTCACCTCTCGGACTCTCCTTTTACACTGTGCTCACCTCTCGGACTCTCCTTTTACACCGCGCTCACCTCTCGGGCTCTCCTTTTACACCGCGCTCACCTCTCGGACTCTCCTTTTACACCGCGCTCACCTCTCGGGCTCTCCTTTTACACCGCGCTCACCTCTCGGACTCTCCTTTTACACCGCGCTCACCTCTCGGACTTTCCTTTTACACCGCGCTCACCTCTCGGACTCTCCTTTTACACCGCGCTCACCTCTCGGACTCTCCTTTTACACCACGCTCACCTCTCGGACTCTCCTTTTACACTGCGCTCACCTCTCGGACTCTCCTATTACACTGCGCTCACCTCTCGGACTCTCCTTTTGCACCGAGCTCACCTCTCGGACTCTCCTTTTACACCGCGCTCACCTCTCGGACTCTCCTTTTACACCGCGCTCACCTCTCGGACTCTCCTTTTACACCGCGCTCACCTCTCGGGCTCTCCTTTTACACTGAGCTCACCTCTCGGACTCTCCTTTTACACCGTGCTCACCTCTCGGACTCTCCTTTTACACCGCGCTCACCTCTCGGACTCTCCTTTTACACCGCGCTCACCTCTCGGACTCTCCTTTTACACCGCGCTCACCTCTCGGACTCTCCTTTTACACTGCGCTCACCTCTCGGACTCTCCTTTTACACCGAGCTCACCTCTCGGACTCTCCTTTTACACCGCGCTCACCTCTCGGACTCTCCTTTTACACCGCGCTCACCTCTCGGACTCTCCTTTTACACCGCGCTCACCTCTCGGGCTCTCCTTTTACACTGAGCTCACCTCTCGGACTCTCCTTTTACACCGTGCTCACCTCTCGGACTCTCCTTTTACACCGCGCTCACCTCTCGGACTCTCCTTTTACACCGCGCTCACCTCTCGGACTCTCCTTTTACACCGCGCTCACCTCTCGGACTCTCCTTTTGCACCGCGCTCACCTCTCGGACTCTCCTTTTACACCGCGCTCACCTCTCGGACTCTCCTTTTACACTGCGCTCACCTCTCGGACTCTCCTTTTACACCGCTCTCACCTCTCGGACTCTCCTTTTACACCGCTCTCACCTCTCGGACTCTCCTTTTACACCGCGCTCACCTCTCGGACTCTCCTTTTACACCGTGCTCACCTCTCGGACTCTCCTTTTACACCGCGCTCACCTCTCGGACTCTCCTTTTACACCGCGCTCACCTCTCGGACTCTCCTTTTACACCGCGCTCACCTCTCGGACTCTCCTTTTACACCGAGCTCACCTCTCGGACTCTCCTTTTACACCGCGCTCACCTCTCGGACTCTCCTTTTACACCGCTCTCACCTCTCGGACTCTCCTTTTACACCGCTCTCACCTCTCGGACTCTCCTTTTACACCGCGCTCACCTCTCGGACTCTCCTTTTACACCGCGCTCACCTCTCGGACTCCTTTTACACCGTGCTCACCTCTCGGACTCTCCTTTTACACCGCGCTCACCTCTCGGACTCTCCTTTTACACCGAGCTCACCTCTCGGACTCTCCTTTTACACCGCGCTCACCTCTCGGACTCTCCTTTTACACCGCGCTCACCTCTCGGACTCTCCTTTTACACCGCGCTCACCTCTCGGGCTCTCCTTTTACACCGCGCTCACCTCTCGGACTCTCCTTTTACACCGCGCTCACCTCTCGGACTCTCCTTTTACACCGCGCTCACCTCTCGGACTCTCCTTTTACACCGCGCTCACCTCTCGGACTCTCCTTTTACACCGCTCTCACCTCTCGGACTCTCCTTTTACACCGCGCTCACCTCTCGGACTCTCCTTTTACACTGCGCTCACCTCTCGGACTCTCCTTTTACACCGCGCTCACCTCTCGGACTCTCCTTTTACACCGCGCTCACCTCTCGGACTCTCCTTTTACACCGCGCTCACCTCTCGGACTCTCCTTTTACACCGATCTCACCTCTCGGACTCTCCTTTTACACCGCGCTCACCTCTCGGACTCTCCTTTTACACAGCGCTCACCTCTCGGACTCTCCTTTTACACCGCGCTCACCTCTGGGACTCTCCTTTTACACCGCGCTCACCTCTCGGACTCTCCTTTTACACCGCGCTCACCTCTCGGACTCTCCTTTTACACTGCGCTCACCTCTCGGACTCTCCTTTTACACTGCGCTCACCTCTCGGACTCTCCTTTTACACCGCGCTCACCTCTCGGACTCTCCTTTTACACCGCGCTCACCTCTCGGACTCTCCTTTTACACCGCTCTCACCTCTCGGACTCTCCTTTTACACTGCGCTCACCTCTCGGACTCTCCTTTTACACTGCGCTCACCTCTCGGACTCTCCTTTTACACTGTGCTCACCTCTCGGACTCTCCTTTTACACCGCGCTCACCTCTCGGACTCTCCTTTTACACCGCTCTCACCTCTCGGACTCTCCTTTTACACTGCGCTCACCTCTCGGACTCTCCTTTTACACCGCTCTCACCTCTCGGACTCTCCTTTTACACTGCGCTCACCTCTCGGACTCTCCTTTTACACTGTGCTCACCTCTCGGACTCTCCTTTTACACCGCGCTCACCTCTCGGACTCTCCTTTTACACCGCGCTCACCTCTCGGACTCTCCTTTTACACCGCGCTCACCTCTCGGGCTCTCCTTTTACACCGCGCTCACCTCTCGGACTCTCCTTTTACACCGCGCTCACCTCTCGGACTCTCCTTTTACACCGAGCTCACCTCTCGGACTCTCCTTTTACACCGCGCTCACCTCTCGGACTCTCCTTTTACACCGCGCTCACCTCTCGGACTCTCCTTTTACACCGCGCTCACCTCTCGGACTCTCCTTTTACACCGCGCTCACCTCTCGGACTCTCCTTTTACACCGCGCTCACCTCTCGGACTCTCCTTTTACACCGCGCTCACCTCTCGGACTCTCCTTTTACACCGCTCTCACCTCTCGGACTCTCCTTTTACACCGCGCTCACCTCTCGGACTCTCCTTTTACACCGCGCTCACCTCTCGGACTCTCCTTTTACACCGCTCTCACCTCTCGGACTCTCCTTTTACACCGCGCTCACCTCTCGGACTCTCCTTTTACACTGCGCTCACCTCTCGGACTCTCCTTTTACACCGCGCTCACCTCTCGGACTCTCCCTTTACACCGCGCTCACCTCTCGGACTCTCCTTTTACACCGCGCTCACCTCTCGGACTCTCCTTTTACACCGCTCTCACCTCTCGGACTCTCCTTTTACACCGCGCTCACCTCTCGGACTCTCCTTTTACACTGCGCTCACCTCTCGGACTCTCCTTTTACACCGCGCTCACCTCTCGGACTCTCCTTTTACACCGCGCTCACCTCTCGGACTCTCCTTTTACACCGCGCTCACCTCTCGGACTCTCCTTTTACACCGCGCTCACCTCTCGGACTCTCCTCCCTCTCTCCAGTCTGCCACTTTCCTTTGGATCCCATGGGCCTTTACTTTTTCGACCAATCTGCCATGTGGGACCTTGTCAAAAGCCTTGCTACAATCCATGTGCACGACACCAAACGTGTTACCATCATCGACCCTCCTTGTTACCTCCTCAAGTACACAGTACCCTAAGTGTGGCATAACAGTTCCAGCAGAACCTCCCTGCTCTTATATTCTATGCCTCGGCTAGTATAGGAAAGTATTCCATATGCCTTCTTATCCACCTTATCTACCTGTCCTGCTACCTTCAGGGATCTGTGGACATGCACTCCAAGGTCCCTCACTTCCTCTACCTCTCTCAGTATCCTCCCATTTATTGTGTATTCCCTTGCCTTGTTTGCCCTCCCCAAATGCATTACCTCAGACTTCTCCTGATTGAATTCCATTTGCCACTTTTCTGCCCACTGACCAGTCCGATGATATCTTCCTGCAGTCTACAGCTTTCCTCCTCACTATCAACCACACGGCCAATTTTTGTATCATCTGCAAACTTCTTAATCATGTCCCCTGCATTCAAGTCCAAATCATTAATATATACCACAAAAAGCAAGGGACCCAGTACTGAGCCCTGCGGAACCCCACTGGAAACAGCCTTCCAGTCACAAAAACACCCGTCGACCATTACCCTTTGCTTCCTGCCACCGAGCCAATTCTGGATCCAACTTGCCACTTTCCCTTGGATCCCATGGGCTTGTACTTTTTTGACCAGTCTGTCATGTGGGACTTTGTCAGAAGCCTTGCTACAATCCATGTACACGACATCAAACGTGTTACCCTCATCGACCCTCCTTGTTACCTCCTCAAAAAATTCAATCAAGTTAGTCAGGCACGACCTTCCCCAAACCAATCCGTGCTGACCATCCTTGATTACTCCGTGCCTTTCTAAGTGATGGTTTATCCTGTCCCTCAGAATTGATTCCAATAATTTGCCCACCTCCGCGTTCACAGCATTGACGAAAGATTCTCACACATTTATTCAGTCTGAGAGTCTAAACAGGTTCCAGTTTCGAGCTCGATGTACCAGAACGGCCAATTCCGAAGCCTCTGTTCCAGCAGCCACTTTTCATCCCCTTCCGATGTGTCACACCTCATTCCACTCCCTCCATCATCTAAATACCATTAACCTCTCCCCGTGCTTGGTTCCACCCTCTAACTTTCTCAGGCAGCTCCTTCTTACAAAGGGACTTCTTCTGCCCACATGAATCGGAGAATCATAGAAAGGTTACAGCACGGAAGGAGGCCATTCGGCCCATCGAGTCCGCGCCGGCTCTCTGCAAGGCCAATCCAGCGAGTCCCAGACCCCCGTCCTATCCCCGTGGCCCTGCAAATTCTTTTCCCTTCAAGTATTTATCCAGTTCCCTTTTGAAGGCCATGATTGAATCTGCCTCCACCACCCCCTCGGGCAGTGCATTCCAGATCATAACCACTCGCTGCGTAAAAAAGTTTTTCCTCATGTCGCCTTTGGTTCTTTTGCCAATCACCTTAAATCTGTGTCCTCTGGTTCTTGACCCTTCCGCCAATGGGAACAGTTTCTCTCTATCTACTCTGTCTAGACCCTTCATGATTTTGAACACCTCGATCAAATCTCCTCGCGACCGTCTCTGTTCCAAGGAGAACAACCCCAGCTTCTCCAGTCTGTCCTTTTTTTTTATTGCCCATCCCTAATTGCCCCTTGAGAAGGTGGTGGTGAGCCGCCTTCTTGAACCGCTGCAGTCCGTGTGGTGACGGTTCTCCCACAGTGCTGTTAGGAAGGGAGTTCCAGGATTTTGACCCAGCGACGATGAAGGAACGACGATATATTTCCAAGTCGGGATGGTGTGTGACTTGGAGGGGAACGTGCAGGTGGTCTTGTTCCCATGTGCCTGCTGCCCTTGTCCTTCTAGGTGGTAGAGGTCGCGGGTTTGGGAGGTGCTGTCGAAGAAGCCTTGGCGAGTTGCTGCAGTGCATCCTGTGGATGGTACTCACTGCAGCCACAGTGCGCCGGTGGTGAAGGGAGTGAATGTTTAGGGTGGTGGATGGGGTCCCAATCAAGCGGGCTGCTTTGTCCTGGATGGTGTCGAGCTTCTTGAGTGTTGTTGGAGCTGCACTCATCCAGGCAAGTGGAGAGTATTCCATCACACTCCTGACTTGTGCCTTGTCGATGGTGGAAAGGCTTTGGGGAGTCAGGAGGTGAGTCACTCGCCGCAGAATACCCAGCCTCTGACCTGCTCTTGCGGCCACAGTATTTATACACGTAACTGAAGTCCCTCATCCCTGGAATCATTCCGGTAAATCTTTGCACTCCCTCCCACAGAAAGCTCTCCGACTGCCTCGACTTCAAACTAAAAAAGATTTGCATTTCTACTGCCACTTGTGACCCCTCTGGACGCCCCCCCGAGTGTTTCACAGCCGATGAAGTACTTTTTGAAGTGTGGTAACTGTTGTAATGCTGGACATTAGGTTTCATGGCCTAAACTTGCTGGTCACTACATCTGTAATTAATAAAACAAAGCCAGCCTGTCTCGTGATTACACTTTTATTCCAACAGAGACTCACTTAACAGGCAAAAAGCAAAGAGTTAATATGAGGAGAACTCCATGGCAGTCCCATCCCAGCGTCCCATTGCTGACGTCCGAATTCATGGGGTCCCACGGCCCCCAGTACTCAAGCCCAGCGTGATGCAGCTTAAAGTCTCGCCTCCAGCACAGGCCCGGAGTTTGTGGGGTCCGTGTGGAGCGTCTCACGTCTGGTGCAAACCTCACGCGCGTCTCCCCGAAACCCCCCCCCCCGGTCTTTGAAAGGGCCGGCACAGGCTCTGTGGGCCGAGTGGCCTCCTCCCCGTGCTGTGCGGTTCTGTGATCCGACGTTGCGACGATGCAGAGGGCGGTGAGATCCTCTCACCTCCCGGGGACGGGGAAGGGGGAGGGGGAGGTTGGCAGATCCCAGCAGGATGGGCGGAGGGACAGAGAGAGTTACGCTAATTATTACATGCAGCCCCCCCTCCGGTGTACGGAGTCTGGTACGGAGGGGGGTGAATGAGTTCGCGCCCTGCCCCCACTCATTATCCAGTCCGTAAACGTGGCCAAGAATGGCCATGGACTGAATGAGTCTCCAGTCATTCAGTCCGCATCCTCCTCTTGTTCCAATTTCTGGCCTCTCCTTTTCCGACTCACTCCAACCTTCCTCACATGACTTCCTGGGATGGACGACAGGATTGAATTAATCTGCAGGGGAAGGAGGGGGAGAAAGAAATATTTAAATATTAATAACTGGGCTCTCGGGATAGCTCGGTCCCATTCCCCGTTCGCCTCCTCACACCGGGAGTGTGTCACGACCCAGGGATAGATTAATAACTCACCGTGTTCACCAAACACAATCCCGGGGGGGAAGAGACACCGGGAGTGTGTCACGACCCGGGGATCGATTAATAACACTCACCGTGTTCACCAAACACAATCCCGGTGGGAGAGAGAGACAGACACCAGGAGTGTGACACGACCCGGGGATAGATTAATAACACTCACCGTGTTCACCAAACACAATCCCGGGGGGAGAGACAGACACCGGGAGTGTGTCACGACCCGGGGATAGATTAATGACACTCACCGTGTTCACCAAACACAATCCCGGGGAGAGAGAGACAGACACCGGGAGTGTGTCACGACCCAGGGATAGATTAATAACTCACCGTGTTCACCAAACACAATCCCGGGGGAGAGAGAGACACCGGGAGTGTGTCACGACCCGGGGATAGATTAATGACACTCACCGTGTTCACCAAACACAATCCCGGGGAGAGAGACAGACACCGGGAGTGTGTCACGACCCGGGGATAGATTAATGACACTCACCGTGTTCACCAAACACAATCCCGGGGAGAGAGAGAGACACTGGGAGTGTGTCACGACCTGGGGATAGATTAATAACACTCACCGTGTTCACCAAACACAATCCCAGGGAGAGAGACAGACACCGGGAGTGTGTCACGACCCGGGGATAGATTAATAACACTCACCGTGTTCACCAAACACAAACCCGGGGAGAGAGAGAGACACCGGGAGTGTGTCACGACCCGGGGATAGATTAATAACACTCACCGTGTTCACCAAACACAATCCCGGGCAGAGAGACAGACACCGGGAGTGTGTCACGACCCAGGGATAGATTAATAACTCACCGTGTTCACCAAACACAATCCCGGGGAGAGAGACAGACACCGGGAGTGTGTCACGACCCGGGGATAGATTAATAACACTCACCGTGTTCACCAAACACAATCCCGGGGAGAGACAGACACCGGGAGTGTGACACGACCCAAGGATAGATTAATAACACTCACCGTGTTCACCAAACACAATCCTGGGGAGAGAGACAGACACCGGGAGTGTGTCACGACCCAGGGATAGATTAATAACACTCACCGTGTTCACCAAACACAATCCCGGGGAGAGAGAGACAGACACCGGGAGTGTGACACGACCCGGGGATAGATTAATAACACTGACCGTGTTCACCAAACACAATCCCGGGGAGAGAGACAGACACCGGGAGTGTGTCACGACCCGGGGATAGATTAATAACACTCACCGTGTTCACCAAACACAATCCCGGGGAGAGAGACAGACACCGGGAGTGTGTCACGACCCGGGGATAGATTAATAACACTCACCGTGTTCACCAAACACAATCCCCGGGGGGGAGACAGACACCGGGAGTGTGTCACGACCCGGGGATAGATTAATAACACTCACCGTGTTCACCAAACACAATCCCGGGGAGAGACAGACACCGGGAGTGTGTCACGACCCGGGGATAGATTAATAACACTCACCGTGTTCACCAAACACAATCCCGGGGAGAGAGACAGACACCGGGAGTGTGTCACGACCCGGGGATAGATTAATAACACTCACCGTGTTCACCAAACACAATCCCGGGGAGAGAGAGACAGACACCGGGAGTGTGTCACGACCTGGGGATAGATTAATAACACTCACCGTGTTCACCAAACACAATCCCGGGGAGAGAGACAGACACCGGGAGTGTGTCACGACCCAGGGATAGATTAATAACACTCACCGTGTTCACCAAACACAATCCCGGGGGGAGAGACAGACACCGGGAGTGTGTCACGACCCGGGGATAGATTAATAACACTGACCGTGTTCACCAAACACAATCCCAGGGGGAGAGAGACAGACACCGGGAGTGTGTCACGACCCGGGGATAGATTAATAACACTCACCGTGTTCACCAAACACAATCCCGGGGAGAGAGACAGACACCGGGAGTGTGTCACGACCCAGGGATAGATTAATAACACTCACCGTGTTCACCAAACACAATCCCGGGGGAGAGAGACAGACACCGGGAGTGTGTCACGACCCGGGGATAGATTAATAACACTCACCGTGTTCACCAAACACAATCCCGGGGAGAGAGAGACAGACACCGGGAGTGTGTCACGACCCGGGGATAGATTAATAACACTCACCGTGTTCACCAAACACAATCCCGGGGAGAGAGAGAGACACCGGGAGTGTGTCACGACCCAGGGATAGATTAATAACACTCACCGTGTTCACCAAACACAATCCCGGGGGGAGAGACAGACACCGGGAGTGTGTCACGACCCAGGGATAGATTAATAACACTCACCGTGTTCACCAAACACAATCCCGGGGGGGGAGAGACAGACACCGGGAGTGTGTCACGACCCGGGGATAGATTAATAACACTCACCGTGTTCACCAAACACAATCCCGGGGAGAGAGAGACAGACACCGGGAGTGTGTCACGACCCGGGGATAGATTAATAACACTCACCGTGTTCACCAAACACAATCCCCGGGGGAGAGAGAGAGACACCGGGAGTGTGACACGACCCGGGGATACATTAATAACTCACCGTGTTCACCAAACACAATCCCGGGGGGGGAGAGACACCGGGAGTGTGTCACGACCCGGGGATCGATTAATAACACTCACCGTGTTCACCAAACACAATCCCGGTGGGAGAGAGAGACAGACACCGGGAGTGTGACACGACGCGGGGATAGATTAATAACACTCACCGTGTTCACCAAACACAATCCCGGGGGGAGAGACAGACACCGGGAGTGTGTCACGACCCGGGGATAGATTAATGACACTCACCGTGTTCACCAAACACAATCCCGGGGAGAGAGAGACAGACACCGGGAGTGTGTCACGACCCAGGGATAGATTAATAACTCACCGTGTTCACCAAACACAATCCCGGGGGAGAGAGAGACACCGGGAGTGTGTCACGACCCGGGGATAGATTAATGACACTCACCGTGTTCACCAAACACAATCCCGGGGAGAGAGACAGACACCGGGAGTGTGTCACGACCCGGGGATAGATTAATGACACTCACCGTGTTCACCAAACACAATCCCGGGGAGAGAGAGAGACACTGGGAGTGTGTCACGACCTGGGGATAGATTAATAACACTCACCGTGTTCACCAAACACAATCCCAGGGAGAGAGACAGACACCGGGAGTGTGTCACGACCCGGGGATAGATTAATAACACTCACCGTGTTCACCAAACACAATCCCGGGGAGAGAGAGAGACACCGGGAGTGTGTCACGACCCGGGGATAGATTAATAACACTCACCGTGTTCACCAAACACAATCCCGGGGAGAGAGACAGACACCGGGAGTGTGTCACGACCCGGGGATAGATTAATAACACTCACCGTGTTCACCAAACACAATCCCGGGGAGAGAGACAGACACCGGGAGTGTGTCACGACCCGGGGATAGATTAATAACACTCACCGTGTTCACCAAACACAATCCCGGGGAGAGACAGACACCGGGAGTGTGACACGACCCAGGGATAGATTAATAACACTCACCGTGTTCACCAAACACAATCCCGGTGGGAGAGAGAGACACCGGGAGTGTGTCACGACCCGGGGATAGATTAATAACACTCACCGTGTTCACCAAACACAATCCCGGGGGGAGAGACAGACACCGGGAGTGTGTCACGACCCAGGGATAGATTAATAACACTCACCGTGTTCACCAAACACAATCCCGGGGAGAGAGAGACAGACACCGGGAGTGTGTCACGACCTGGGGATAGATTAATAACACTCACCGTGTTCACCAAACACAATCCCGGGGAGAGAGACAGACACCGGGAGTGTGTCACGACCCAGGGATAGATTAATAACACTCACCGTGTTCACCAAACACAATCCCGGGGGGAGAGACAGACACCGGGAGTGTGTCACGACCCGGGGATAGATTAATAACACTGACCGTGTTCACCAAACACAATCCCAGGGGGAGAGAGACAGACACCGGGAGTGTGTCACGACCCGGGGATAGATTAGTAACACTCACCGTGTTCACCAAACACAATCCCGGGGGGAGAGACACCGGGAGTGTGTCACGACCTGGGGATAGATTAATAACACTCACCGTGTTCACCAAACACAATCCCGGGGAGAGAGACAGACACCGGGAGTGTGTCACGACCCAGGGATAGATTAATAACACTCACCGTGTTCACCAAACACAATCCCGGGGGAGAGAGACAGACACCGGGAGTGTGTCACGACCCGGGGATAGATTAATAACACTCACCGTGTTCACCAAACACAATCCCGGGGAGAGAGAGACAGACACCGGGAGTGTGTCACGACCCGGGGAAAGATTAATAACACTCACCGTGTTCACCAAACACAATCCCGGGGAGAGAGAGAGACACCGGGAGTGTGTCACGACCCGGGGATAGATTAATAACACTCACCGTGTTCACCAAACACAATCCCGGGGAGAGAGACAGACACCGGGAGTGTGTCACGACCCGGGGATAGATTAATAACACTCACCGTGTTCACCAAACACAATCCCGGGGAGAGAGAGACACCGGGAGTGTGTCACGACCCGGGGATAGATTAATAACACTCACCGTGTTCACCAAACACAATCCCGTGGGGAGAGACAGACACCGGGAGTGTGTCACGACCCAGGTATAGATTAATAACACTCACCGTGTTCACCAAACACAATCCCGGGGGGGGAGAGACAGACACCGGGAGTGTGTCACGACCCGGGGATAGATTAATAACACTCACCGTGTTCACCAAACACAATCCCGGGGAGAGAGAGACAGACACCGGGAGTGTGTCACGACCCGGGGATAGATTAATAACACTCACCGTGTTCACCAAACACAATCCCCGGGGGAGAGAGAGAGACACCGGGAGTGTGACACGACCCGGGGATAGATTAATAACACTCACCGTGTTCACCAAACACAATCCCGGGGAGAGAGACAGACACCGGGAGTGTGTCACGACCCGGGGATAGATTAATAACACTCACCGTGTTCACCAAACACAATCCCGGGGAGAGAGACAGACACCGGGAGTGTGTCACGACCCGGGGATAGATTAATAACACTCACCGTGTTCACCAAACACAATCCCGGGGAGAGAGAGACACCGGGAGTGTGTCACGACCCGGGGATAGATTAATAACACTCACCGTGTTCACCAAACACAATCCCGGCGGGAGAGACAGACACCGGGAGTGTGTCACGACCCGGGGATAGATTAATAACACTCACCGTGTTCACCAAACACAATCCCGGGGAGAGAGAGACAGACACCGGGAGTGTGTCACGACCCGGGGATAGATTAATAACACTCACCGTGTTCACCAAACACAATCCCGGGGAGAGAGACAGACACCGGGAGTGTGACACGACCCGGGGATAGATTAATAACACTCACCGTGTTCACCAAACACAATCCCGGGGAGAGAGAGAGAGACACCGGGAGTGTGTCACGACCCGGGGATAGATTAATAACACTCACCGTGTTCACCAAACACAATCCCGGGGAGAGAGACAGACACCGGGAGTGTGTCACGACCCGGGGATAGATTAATAACACTCACCGTGTTCACCAAACACAATCCCGGGGAGAGAGAGACACCGGGAGTGTGTCACGACCCGGGGATAGATTAATAACACTCACCGTGTTCACCAAACACAATCCCGGGGGGAGAGACAGACACCGGGAGTGTGTCACGACCCGGGGATAGATTAATAACACTCACCGTGTTCACCAAACACAATCCCGGGGAGAGAGACAGACACCGGAAGTGTGACACGACCCGGGGATAGATTAATAACACTCACCGTGTTCACCAAACACAATCCCGGGGAGAGAGAGACAGACACCGGGAGTGTGTCACGACCCGGGGATAGATTAATAACACTCACCGTGTTCACCAAACACAATCCTGGGGAGAGAGACAGACACCGGGAGTGTGTCACGACCCGGGGATAGATTAATAACACTCACTGTGTTCACCAAACACAATCCCGGGGAGAGAGAGAGACACCGGGAGTGTGTCACGACCCGGGGATAGATTAATAACACTCACCGTGTTCACCAAACACAATCCCGGGGAGAGAGACAGACACCGGGAGTGTGTCACGACCCGGGGATAGATTAATAACACTCACCGTGTTCACCAAACACAATCCCGGGGAGAGAGACAGACACCGGGAGTGTGTCACGACCTGGGGGTAGATTAATAACACTCACCGTGTTCACCAAACACAATCCCGGGGAGAGAGACAGACACCGGGAGTGTGTCACGACCCGGGGATAGATTAATAACACTCACCGTGTTCACCAAACACAATCCCAGGGAGACAGACAGACACCGGGAGTGTGTCACGACCCGGGGATAGATTAATAACACTCACCGTGTTCACCAAATACAATCCCGGGGTGAGAGACAGACACCGGGAGTGTGTCACGACCCGGGGATATATTAATCACACTCACCGTGTTCACCAAACACAATCCCGGGGGGAGAGACAGACACCGGGAGTGTGACACGACCCGGGGATAGATTAATAACACTCACCGTGTTCACCAAACACAATCCCGGGGAGAGAGAGACAGACACCGGGAGTGTGTCACGACCCGGGGATAGATTAATAACACTCACCGTGTTCACCAAACACAATCCCGGGGGAGAGACAGACACCGGGAGTGTGTCACGACCCGGGGATAGATTAATAACACTCACCGTGTTCACCAAACACAATCCCGGGGAGAGAGACAGACACCGGGAGTGTGTCTCGACCCGGGGATAGATTAATAACACGCACCGTGTTCACCAAACACAATCCCGGGGAGAGAGAGACAGACACCCTGAGTGTGACACGACCCGGGGATAGATTAATAACACTCACCGTGTTCACCAAACACAATCCCGGGGAGAGAGACAGACACCGGGAGTGTGTCACGACCCGGGGATAGATTAATAACACTCACCGTGTTCACCAAACACAATCCCGGGGGAGAGACAGACACCGGGAGTGTGTCACGACCCGGGGATCGATTAATCACACTCACCGTGTTCACCAAACACAATCCCGGGGGAGAGACAGACACCGGGAGTGTGTCACGACCCGGGGATAGATTAATAACACTCACCGTGTTCACCAAACACAATCCCGGGGAGAGAGACAGACACCGGGAGTGTGTCACGACCCGGGGATAGATTAATAACACTCACCGTGTTCACCAAACACAATCCCGGGGAGAGAGAGACACCGGGAGTGTGTCACGACCCGGGGATAGATTAATAACACTCACCGTGTTCACCAAACACAATCCCGGGGGGAGAGACAGACACCGGGAGTGTGTCACGACCCAGGGATAGATTAATAACACTCACCGTGTTCACCAAACACAATCCCGGGGGGGGAGAGACAGACACCGGGAGTGTGTCACGACCCGGGGATAGATTAATAACACTCACCGTGTTCACCAAACACAATCCCGGGGAGAGAGAGACAGACACCGGGAGTGTGTCACGACCCGGGGATAGATTAATAACACTCACCGTGTTCACCAAACACAATCCCCGGGGGAGAGAGAGAGACACCGGGAGTGTGACACGACCCGGGGATAGATTAATAACACTCACCGTGTTCACCAAACACAATCCCGGGGAGAGAGACAGACACCGGGAGTGTGTCACGACCCGGGGATAGATTAATAACACTCACCGTGTTCACCAAACACAATCCCGGGGAGAGAGACAGACACCGGGAGTGTGTCACGACCCGGGGATAGATTAATAACACTCACCGTGTTCACCAAACACAATCCCGGGGAGAGAGAGACACCGGGAGTGTGTCACGACCCGGGGATAGATTAATAACACTCACCGTGTTCACCAAACACAATCCCGGGGGGAGAGACAGACACCGGGAGTGTGTCACGACCCGGGGATAGATTAATAACACTCACCGTGTTCACCAAACACAATCCCGGGGAGAGAGAGACAGACACCGGGAGTGTGTCACGACCCGGGGATAGATTAATAACACTCACCGTGTTCACCAAACACAATCCCGGGGAGAGAGACAGACACCGGGAGTGTGTCACGACCCGGGGATAGATTAATAACACTCACCGTGTTCACCAAACACAATCCCGGGGAGAGAGAGACAGACACCGGGAGTGTGTCACGACCCGGGGATAGATTAATAACACTCACCGTGTTCACCAAACACAATCCCGGGGAGAGAGACAGACACCGGGAGTGTGTCACGACCTGGGGGTAGATTAATAACACTCACCGTGTTCACCAAACACAATCCCGGGGAGAGAGACAGACACCGGGAGTGTGTCACGACCCGGGGATAGATTAATAACACTCACCGTGTTCACCAAACACAATCCCAGGGAGACAGACAGACACCGGGAGTGTGTCACGACCCGGGGATAGATTAATAACACTCACCGTGTTCACCAAATACAATCCCGGGGTGAGAGACAGACACCGGGAGTGTGTCACGACCCGGGGATATATTAATCACACTCACCGTGTTCACCAAACACAATCCCGGGGGGAGAGACAGACACCGGGAGTGTGACACGACCCGGGGATAGATTAATAACACTCACCGTGTTCACCAAACACAATCCCGGGGAGAGAGAGACAGACACCGGGAGTGTGTCACGACCCGGGGATAGATTAATAACACTCACCGTGTTCACCAAACACAATCCCGGGGGAGAGACAGACACCGGGAGTGTGTCACGACCCGGGGATAGATTAATAACACTCACCGTGTTCACCAAACACAATCCCGGGGAGAGAGACAGACACCGGGAGTGTGTCTCGACCCGGGGATAGATTAATAACACGCACCGTGTTCACCAAACACAATCCCGGGGAGAGAGAGACAGACACCCTGAGTGTGACACGACCCGGGGATAGATTAATAACACTCACCGTGTTCACCAAACACAATCCCGGGGAGAGAGACAGACACCGGGAGTGTGTCACGACCCGGGGATAGATTAATAACACTCACCGTGTTCACCAAACACAATCCCGGGGGAGAGACAGACACCGGGAGTGTGTCACGACCCGGGGATCGATTAATCACACTCACCGTGTTCACCAAACACAATCCCGGGGGAGAGACAGACACCGGGAGTGTGTCACGACCCGGGGATAGATTAATAACACTCACCGTGTTCACCAAACACAATCCCGGGGAGAGAGACAGACACCGGGAGTGTGTCACGACCCGGGGATAGATTAATAACACTCACCGTGTTCACCAAACACAATCCCGGGGAGAGAGACAGACACCGGGAGTGTGTCACGACCCGGGGATAGATTAATAACACTCACCGTGTTCACCAAACACAATCCCGGGGAGAGAGAGACACCGGGAGTGTGTCACGACCCGGGGATAGATTAATAACACTCACCGTGTTCACCAAACACAATCCCGGGGGGAGAGACAGACACCGGGAGTGTGTCACGACCCGGGGATAGATTAATAACACTCACCGTGTTCACCAAACACAATCCCGGGGAGAGAGAGACAGACACCGGGAGTGTGTCACGACCCGGGGATAGATTAATAACACTCACCGTGTTCACCAAACACAATCCCGGGGAGAGAGACAGACACCGGGAGTGTGTCACGACCCGGGGATAGATTAATAACACTCACCGTGTTCACCAAACACAATCCCGGGGAGAGAGAGACAGACACCGGGAGTGTGTCACGACCCGGGGATAGATTAATAACACTCACCGTGTTCACCAAACACAATCCCGGGGAGAGAGACAGACACCGGGAGTGTGTCACGACCTGGGGGTAGATTAATAACACTCACCGTGTTCACCAAACACAATCCCGGGGAGAGAGACAGACACCGGGAGTGTGTCACGACCCGGGGATAGATTAATAACACTCACCGTGTTCACCAAACACAATCCCAGGGAGACAGACAGACACCGGGAGTGTGTCACGACCCGGGGATAGATTAATAACACTCACCGTGTTCACCAAATACAATCCCGGGGTGAGAGACAGACACCGGGAGTGTGTCACGACCCGGGGATATATTAATCACACTCACCGTGTTCACCAAACACAATCCCGGGGGGAGAGACAGACACCGGGAGTGTGACACGACCCGGGGATAGATTAATAACACTCACCGTGTTCACCAAACACAATCCCGGGGAGAGAGAGACAGACACCGGGAGTGTGTCACGACCCGGGGATAGATTAATAACACTCACCGTGTTCACCAAACACAATCCCGGGGGAGAGACAGACACCGGGAGTGTGTCACGACCCGGGGATAGATTAATAACACTCACCGTGTTCACCAAACACAATCCCGGGGAGAGAGACAGACACCGGGAGTGTGTCTCGACCCGGGGATAGATTAATAACACGCACCGTGTTCACCAAACACAATCCCGGGGAGAGAGAGACAGACACCCTGAGTGTGACACGACCCGGGGATAGATTAATAACACTCACCGTGTTCACCAAACACAATCCCGGGGAGAGAGACAGACACCGGGAGTGTGTCACGACCCGGGGATAGATTAATAACACTCACCGTGTTCACCAAACACAATCCCGGGGGAGAGACAGACACCGGGAGTGTGTCACGACCCGGGGATCGATTAATCACACTCACCGTGTTCACCAAACACAATCCCGGGGGAGAGACAGACACCGGGAGTGTGTCACGACCCGGGGATAGATTAATAACACTCACCGTGTTCACCAAACACAATCCCGGGGAGAGAGACAGACACCGGGAGTGTGTCACGACCCGGGGATAGATTAATAACACTCACCGTGTTCACCAAACACAATCCCGGGGAGAGAGAGACACCGGGAGTGTGTCACGACCCGGGGATAGATTAATAACACTCACCGTGTTCACCAAACACAATCCCGGGGGGAGAGACAGACACCGGGAGTGTGTCACGACCCAGGGATAGATTAATAACACTCACCGTGTTCACCAAACACAATCCCGGGGGGGGAGAGACAGACACCGGGAGTGTGTCACGACCCGGGGATAGATTAATAACACTCACCGTGTTCACCAAACACAATCCCGGGGAGAGAGAGACAGACACCGGGAGTGTGTCACGACCCGGGGATAGATTAATAACACTCACCGTGTTCACCAAACACAATCCCCGGGGGAGAGAGAGAGACACCGGGAGTGTGACACGACCCGGGGATAGATTAATAACACTCACCGTGTTCACCAAACACAATCCCGGGGAGAGAGACAGACACCGGGAGTGTGTCACGACCCGGGGATAGATTAATAACACTCACCGTGTTCACCAAACACAATCCCGGGGAGAGAGACAGACACCGGGAGTGTGTCACGACCCGGGGATAGATTAATAACACTCACCGTGTTCACCAAACACAATCCCGGGGAGAGAGAGACACCGGGAGTGTGTCACGACCCGGGGATAGATTAATAACACTCACCGTGTTCACCAAACACAATCCCGGGGGGAGAGACAGACACCGGGAGTGTGTCACGACCCGGGGATAGATTAATAACACTCACCGTGTTCACCAAACACAATCCCGGGGAGAGAGAGACAGACACCGGGAGTGTGTCACGACCCGGGGATAGATTAATAACACTCACCGTGTTCACCAAACACAATCCCGGGGAGAGAGACAGACACCGGGAGTGTGACACGACCCGGGGATAGATTAATAACACTCACCGTGTTCACCAAACACAATCCCGGGGAGAGAGAGACAGACACCGGGAGTGTGTCACGACCCGGGGATAGATTAATAACACTCACCGTGTTCACCAAACACAATCCTGGGGAGAGAGACAGACACCGGGAGTGTGTCACGACCCGGGGATAGATTAATAACACTCACTGTGTTCACCAAACACAATCCCGGGGAGAGAGAGAGACACCGGGAGTGTGTCACGACCCGGGGATAGATTAATAACACTCACCGTGTTCACCAAACACAATCCCGGGGAGAGAGACAGACACCGGGAGTGTGTCACGACCCGGGGATAGATTAATAACACTCACCGTGTTCACCAAACACAATCCCGGGGAGAGAGAGACACCGGGAGTGTGTCACGACCCGGGGATAGATTAATAACACTCACCGTGTTCACCAAACACAATCCCGGGGGGAGAGACAGACACCGGGAGTGTGTCACGACCCGGGGATAGATTAATAACACTCACCGTGTTCACCAAACACAATCCCGGGGAGAGAGAGACAGACACCGGGAGTGTGTCACGACCCGGGGATAGATTAATAACACTCACTGTGTTCACCAAACACAATCCTGGGGAGAGAGAGAGACACCGGGAGTGTGTCACGACCCGGGGATAGATTAATAACACTCACCGTGTTCACCAAACACAATCCCGGGGAGAGAGACAGACACCGGGAGTGTGTCACGACCCGGGGATAGATTAATAACACTCACCGTGTTCACCAAACACAATCCCGGGGAGAGAGAGAGACACCGGGAGTGTGTCACGACCTGGGGGTAGATTAATAACACTCACCGTGTTCACCAAACACAATCCCGGGGAGAGAGACAGACACCGGGAGTGTGTCACGACCCGGGGATAGATTAATAACACTCACCGTGTTCACCAAACACAATCCCAGGGAGAGAGACAGACACCGGGAGTGTGTCACGACCCGGGGATAGATTAATAACACTCACCGTGTTCACCAAATACAATCCCGGGGTGAGAGACAGACACCGGGAGTGTGTCACGACCCGGGGATATATTAATCACACTCACCGTGTTCACCAAACACAATCCCGGGGGGAGAGACAGACACCGGGAGTGTGACACGACCCGGGGATAGATTAATAACACTCACCGTGTTCACCAAACACAATCCCGGGGAGAGAGAGACAGACACCGGGAGTGTGTCACGACCCGGGGATAGATTAATAACACTCACCGTGTTCACCAAACACAATCCCGGGGAGAGAGACAGACACCGGGAGTGTGTCACGACCCGGGGATCGATTAATCACACTCACCGTGTTCACCAAACACAATCCCGGGGGAGAGACAGACACCGGGAGTGTGTCACGACCCGGGGATAGATTAATAACACTCACCGTGTTCACCAAACACAATCCCGGGGAGAGAGAGAGACACCGGGAGTGTGTCACGACCCGGGGATAGATTAATAACACTCACCGTGTTCACCAAACACAATCCCGGGGGAGAGAGAGACAGACACCGGGAGTGTGACACGACCTGGGGATAGAATAATAACACTCACCGTGTTCACCAAACACAATCCCGGGGAGAGAGAGACAGACACCGGGAGTGTGTCACGACCTGGGGATAGAATAATAAAACTCACCGTGTTCACCAAACACAATCCCGGGGAGAGAGAGACAGACACCGGGAGTGTGACACGACCTGGGGATAGAATAATAACACTCACTGTTTCCTCCAGAGCCTCTGTGACCTCAGGATCGAACGGACACACTTCTTTGCCAGTCACTGAGAACTGAACGGTTCCACCAACACGTTTGTGATCGATATCTGCAGTAACGGGAAAAGATTCTTCGTGTGGACGTGACCAAGAGTTAAATAACCAGGTACAGAGCACACCAGCCTCGGGCTGGATCAAGCTGGACTGACCAGGAAGGGCTCAGCTTCCTTCCCTGATCCCAGGCGGGGCTGGCCGATGCTGGCGATCACAACTGGGCCTCAGTGCCCCGGGTTAGGGCGGAGAGGAAATCAGACGGAATTCCTGCTTCTGTTGGCCCAGATCTCCCCTCCCCTCCTCGTCTTCCAATAGTGGCCGTGGAACCTTTAACACCCACCTGTGAGGGCAGACGGGGCCTCGGTTTAACGTCTCATCCGAAAGACGGCACCTCCGACAGTGCAGCACTCCCTCAGTACTGGGACCGGGGAGTGTGGGCTTGGATTATGGGCTCGAGTCCTAGAGTATATCCATCTCCCTCCGACAGTGCAGCACTCCCTCAGTACTGGCACCGGGGAGTGTGGGCCTGGATTATGGGCTCGAGTCCTAGAGTATATCCATCTCCCTCCGACAGTGCAGCACTCCCTCAGTACTGGGACCGGGGAGTGTGGGCCTGGATTATGGGCTCAAGTCCTAGAGTATATCCATCTACCTCCGACAGTGCAGCACTCCCTCAGTACTGGGACCGGGGAGTGTGGGCCTGGATTATGGGGCTCGAGTCCTAGAGTATATCCATCTCCCTCCGACAGTGCAGCACTCCCTCAGTACTGGGACCGGGGAGTGTGGGCCTGGATTATGGACTCCACCCCACACCTCTAAACTCCATGTATGGTTTAGTCCATCATAAGAAGATGCGAAACAGGAGTAGGAGTAGGCCATTCGGCCCCTCGAGCCTGCTCCGCCATTCAATCAGATCATGGCTGATCTTTGACCTCAACTCCACTTTCCCGCCCGATCCCCATATCCCTTGATTCCCAGCCTGTTCAGTCGTTCCTGATAATCACACAGCACAGAAGGAGGCCACTCGACCCATCGTGGCCTGTGCCGGCTCTTTGAAAGATCTATCCAATTAATCCCACTCCCTCTTTCCCCCGTAACCCTGTGAATTTTTCCCCTTCGAGTATTTCTCCGATTCCCCTTTTGAAAGTTATTATTGAATCTGCTCCCACCGCCCTTTCAGGCAGTGAATTCCAGATCATCACAACTCGCTGTGTAAAATAATGTCTCCCCATCTCCCCCTCTGGCTCTTTTCCCGATAACCTTAAATCTGTGTCCTCTGGTTACTGACCCTCCTGCTACTGGAATCAGTTTCTCCTTATTTACTCTGTCAAAAACCCTTCGTGATTTTGAACCCCTCGATCAAATCTCCACTTAACCTTCTCTGGTCTAAAGGGAACAATCCCAGATTCTCCAGTCTCTCCACATAACTGAAGTCCCCCATCCCTGGTCCCACACTGGTCAATCTCCCCTTAACCTTCTCTGGTCTAAAGGAGAACAATCCCAGATTCTCCAGTCTCTCCACATAACTGAAGTTATAAGTTATAATCTCTCAGTTCTAGTAACATGCTTGTGAATGTTTTTTGCACCTTCTCCAGTGCCTCTATATCCTTTTTATAATATGGAGACCAGAACTGTGCACAGTGCTCCAAGTGTGGTCTAACCAAGGTATATGGAGACCAGAACTGTGCACAGTGCTCCAAGTGTGGTCTAACCAAGGTATATGGAGACCAGAACTGTGCACAGTGCTCCAAGTGTGGTCTAACCCAGGTATATGGGGACCAGAACTGTTCACAGTGCTCCAAGTGCGGTCTAACCAAGGTATATGGAGACCAGAACTGTGCACAGTGCTCCAAGTGCGGTCTAACCAAGGTATATGGAGACCAGAACTGTGCACAGTGCTCCAAGTGTGGTCTAACCAAGGTATATGGAGACCAGAACTGTGCACAGTGCTCCAAGTGTGGTCTAACCCAGGTATATGGAGACCAGAACTGTGCACAGTGCTCCAAGTGTGGTCTAACCAAGGTATATTGAGACCAGAACTGTGCACAGTGCTCCAAGTGTGGTCTAACCAAGGTTCTATACAAGTTTAACATAACTTCCCTGCTTTTCAATTCTATCCCTCCAGAAATGAGCCCCAGTGCTTGATTTGCCTTTTTATGGCCTTATTAACCTGCGTCGTTACTTTTAGTGATTTGTGTATCTGTACCCCCAGATCCCTCTGCTCCTCTCCCCCATTTAGACTCTTATTATCCCAGGAGGAGGTGACCTCCTTATTCCACCGATGGGAGCAGGTTCGGTGCGATGTTGGGACTCACTCCACTCCCAGCGAAAGCCAGTATTCGGAGGGAGGAGCACTGGTCTCCCGCTCGTCTCCCGGGGCTGCCCGGGGTTTGGGGGGACGCCCTGAGGGGGACGAGACGATTCATTTCACTGCTGTTCAACACACCTTCAGGGGCGAAGCACGTCTTCTGGGACCGAGACCTGATCGTTCCTGTAATAACGGGGAAAGAAAGAGGCGTTACAGAGTGTCCTTGGAGAATTGATGTTCAGTCAGCCACCGCCCCCGCCCGACACAGGGCAGGAAAGGCCCAGGATCCTTTCCCGGCCTGTGCAGAGTTTCCTGCTCTCCCACTCCTCGCCCCCAGGTTTGGTTCCGAGCCAGGGTTCCTGCTCCTAATGAGCTCTTACAAGCAGTGTGTTTATCTATGTGTGTGTGTGTCTCTCTCTCTGTACGTAACCCCCATAACCTTTGTACCCCATTGAAAATGGCCCCAATGTGAGGGACGGGGGTGTGGGGGGGAGAAGGGCTATCAGACTGTGGACCCATGATCACAGACTTGTGTCTTCTTCACAGAGAGACGGGCATGGAGTGGGGGGGGAGAGAAAGGAAAGAGGAACAGGAGGAGGCCCATTCAGCCCCTCGAGCCTGTTACTATAGGAACAGGAGGAGGCCCATTCAGCCCCTCGAGCCTGTTACTATAGGAACAGGAGGAGGCCCATTCAGCCCCTCGAGCCTGTTACTATAGGAACAGGAGGAGGCCCATTCAGCCCCTCGAGCCTGTTACTATAGGAACAGGAGGAGGCCCATTCAGCCCCCTCGAGCCTGTTACTATAGAAACAGGAGGAGGCCCATTCAGCCCCTCGAGCCTGTTACTATAGGAACAGGAGGAGGCCCATTCAGCCCCTCGAGCCTGTTACTATAGGAACAGGAGGAGGCCCATTCAGCCCCTCGAGCCTGTTACTATAGGAACAGGAGGAGGCCCATTCAGCCCCTCGAGCCTGTTACCATAGGAACAGGAGGAGGCCCATTCAGCCCCTCGAGCCTGTTACTATAGGAACAGGAGGAGGCCCATTCAGCCCCTCGAGCCTGTTACTATAGGAACAGGAGGAGGCCCATTCAGCCCCGCGAGCCTGTTACGATAGGAACAGGAGGAGGCCATTCAGCCCCTCGAGCCTGCTCCACCATTCAGTCAGATCATGGCTGATCTGTGTCCTATCTCCATTTACCCTCCTTGGTTCCATGTCCCTCGATACCCTTTACCCAACAAAAATCCATCGATCTCAGTCTTGAAAGCCCCAACTGACCCCCAGAATCCACAGCTTTTTGGGGGGAGAGAGTTCCAGATTCCCACTCCCCCTTTGTGTGAAGAAATGCTTCCTGACATCGCCCCTGAACGGGCCGAGCTCCAATTTTAAGATTCTGCCCCCTTGGTCTGGACTCCCCCCACCACCCAGAGGAAATAGTTTCTCTCTATCGACCCTGTAAAATCCTTTAATCATCTTAAACCCCTCGATTAGATCCCCCCTTAATCTTCGATACTCGAGGGAACACAAGTCTAGTCTGTGTGACCCGTCCTCGTAATTTAACCCTTTTAGAACGGGGATTAGAAGTGAGTTTTGTGGGGGCGGAGGGGGTGGGGACAGACACAGCAGGAAGGCCGATGGTTCTGTTAATGTGTCTCCTTTGTCAGCAGCTCTTTGTGACCAATGATTCACCCCCAGCCCAGGCCCGATGTCCCCAGTCTTTCTCAGGGAACCTCACAGGGCAAAACTGATACCAATTCCGGCCAGATTTGGAGGATGTGAAACACCAGCAACTCCCATTAATACAGTCCCTTTACCGCAGTGAAACATCCCCAGGGAGCTTCACAGGAGCGATTATCAAACAGAATTTAACACCGAGCCACGTGAGGAGATATTGGGACAGGTGACCAAAAGCTCGGTCAAAGAGGGAGGTTTTAAGGAGCGTCTTAAAGGAGGAGAGAGAGAGGGGGAGAGTTCTAGGGAGGGAATTCCAGAGCTTAGGGCCCAGGCAGCTGAAGGCACGGCCGCCAATGGTGGAGCGATTAAAATCGGGGGATGGACAAGAGGCCAGAATTGGAGGTGCGCAGAGATCTCGGAGGGTTGTAAGGGCTGGAGGAGATTATAGAGGTAGGGAGGGGGGCGAGGGCCATGGAGGGATTTGAACAGGAGGATGAGAATTGTCGAGGCTGGAGGAGGTTACAGAGATAGGGAGAGGGGTGAGGGCCATGGAGGGATTTGAACAGGAGGATGAGAATTGTAGGGGCTGGAGGAGGTTACAGAGATAGGGAGGGGGGCGAGGGCCATGGAGGGATTTGAACAGGAGGATGAGAATTGTCGAGGCTGGAGGAGGTTACAGAGATAGAGAGAGGGGTGAGGGCCATGGAGGGATTTGAACAGGAGGATGAGAATTGTAGGGGCTGGAGGAGGTTACAGAGATAGGGAGGGGGGCGAGGGCCATGGAGGGATTTGAACAGGAGGATGAGAATTTTAAAATCGAGGCGTTCCTGGGCTGAGAACCAGTGTAGGTCCAGTGTGTTACGACGCAGCTGCACAGCCATAGAATCGTATAATAATACAGCACAGAAAGAGGCCACTCGGCCCATCGAGACTGTGCCGATGAACTTACCATCCAATCAAAGACAGGGAGTTCCTTGCACTCCCATCAACCGAGCCACTCACCTGAGCAGGTAACTCCACTCACCTGAGCAGGTCACCCCACTCACCTGAGCAGGAAACTCCACTCACCTGAGCAGGTAACCCCACTCACCTGAGCAGGTAACTCCACTCACCTGAGCAGGTAACTCCAGCGTCCTGCCTGTGTCTGCAGTTATTCACCCCCCATGGGTTGGCAGGGCACTGATCGAGGGCAGGCTCTGTCCCGTTACACCTCACATCATCCAACCAGATGGGCCCAGTCCCCTCTCCATATTGGGCGGCTCTTGTTCCTATCCCACAGTTCAACAGTCTGCAGACGACTCTCGCTGCATTTATATCCCAGCCATCACCGCAGACGGTCCCCCAGACAGAGTTACGATAGACCTCAACTCTCCCGGAGCACATGTTCTTCCCGTTCACCAGACGCACGGGCACCGGACCTGGAATAGAGACGGGAACACGGTCAGACTGGTCTGGGATTACGGGGACTTTCACTGGGGTCATCGTCTGGACCTGGAATAGAGACGGGAACACGGTTAGACTGGTCTGGGATTACGGGGACTTTCACTGGGGTCATCGTCTGGACATTTGGGCCCAGGTGTCAGTCTCCCCCCAATATTCACACTCACCTGAGCAGGTAGCAAAGGGATGCAGACAGGTTAAGTGAGTGGGCAAGAAGGTGGCAGATGGAGTATAATGTGGGGAAATATGAGGTTATTCACTTTGGTCGGAAGAATAGAAAAACAGAATATTTTGTAAATGGTGAGAAACTATTAAATGTTGGTGTTCAGAGGGATTTGGGTGTCCTGGTACACGAAACACAGAAAGTTAACATGCAGGTACAGCAAGTAATTCGGAAAGCAAATGGTATGTTGGCCTTTATTGCAAGGAGTACAAGAGTAAGGATGTCTTACTACAATTGTACAGGGATTTGGTGAGACCTCACCTAGAGTACTGTGTACAGTTTTGCTCTCCTTATCTAAGGAAAGATATACTTGCATTCGAGGCGGTGCAACGAAGGTTCACTAGATTGATTCCTGGGATGAGAGGGTTGTCCCATGAGGAGAGATTGAGTAGAATGGGCCGATACTCTCTGGAGTTTAGAAGAATGAGAGGTGATCTCATTGAAACATATCAGATTCTGAGGGGGCTTCACAGGGTAGATGCTGAGAGGCTGTTTCCCCTGGCTGGAGAGTCTAGAACTCGGGGGCATAGTCTCAGGATAAAGGGTGGGACATTCAAGACTGAGATGAGGAGGGATTTCTTCACTCAGAGGGTTGTGAATCTTTGGAATTCTCAACCCCAGAGGGCTGTGGATGCTCAATCGTTGAGTATATTCAAGACTGAGATGGAGAGATTTTTGGACTTCAGGGAAATCGAAGGGATATGGGGATTGGGCGGGAAAGTGGAGTTGGTCGAAGATCGGCCATGATCTGATTGAATGGCGGAGCAGGCTCGAGGGGCCGAATGGCCCACTCCTGCTCCGATTTCTTATGTACACTTGAGCAGGTAACCCCACTCACCTGAGCAGGTAACTCCACTCACCTGAGCAGGTAACCCCACTCACCTGAGCAGGTAACCCCACTCACCTGAGCAGGTAACCCCACTCACCTGAGCAGGTAACTCCACTCACCTGAGCAGGTAACTCCACTCACCTGAGCAGGTAACTCCAGCGTCCTGCCTGTGTGTGCAGTTATTCACCCCCCATGGGTTGGCAGGGCACTGATCGAGGGCAGGCTCTGTCCCGTTACACCTCACATCATCCAACCAGATGGGCCCAGTCCCCTCTCCATAGTAGGCGGCTCTTGTTCCTGACAGGGCCGTCCCACAGTTCAACAGTCTGCAGACGACACTCGCTGCAATTATATTCCAGCCATTATCGCAGACGGTCCCCCAGACGGAGTTATGATTGACCTCAACTCTCCCAGAGCACATGTTGTTCCCGTTCACCAGACGCACGGGCACCGGACCTGGAATAGAGACGGGAACACGGTTAGACTGGTCTGGGATTACGGGGACTTTCACTGGGGTCATCGTCTGGACCTGGAATAGAGACAGGAACACGGTTAGACTGGTCTGGGATTACGGGGACTTTCACTGGGGTCATCGTCTGGACATTTGGGCCCAGGTGTCAGTCTCCTCCCAATATCCCCACTCACCTGAACAGGTAACTCCACTCACCTGATCAGTTAACCCCACTCACCTGAGCAGGTAACTCCAGCGTCCTGACTGTGTGTGCAGTTATTCACCCCCCATGGGTTGGCAGGGCACTGATCGAGGGCAGGCTCTGTCCCGTTACACCTCACATCATCCAACCAGATGGGCCCAGTCCCCTCTCCATATTGGGCGGCTCTTGTTGCTGACAGGACCGTCCCACAGTTCAACAGTCTGCAGACGACACTCGCTGCGTTTCTATCCCAGCCATTATCGCAGACACTCCCCCAGACGGAGTTACGATAGACCTCAACTCTCCCGGAGCACATGTTGTTCCCGTTCACCAGACGCACGGACACCGGACCTGGAATAGAGACGGGAACACGGTTAGACTGGTCTGGGATTACAGGGACTTTCACTGGGGTCATCGTCTGGACCTGGAATAGAGACGGGAACACGGTTAGACTGGTCTGGGATTACGGGGACTTTCACTGGGGTCATCGTCTGGACCTGGAATAGAGACGGGAACACGGTCAGACTGGTCTGGGATTACGGGGACTTTCACTGGGGTCATCGTCTGGACCTGGAATAGAGACGGGAACACGGTCAGACTGGTCTGGGATTACGGGGACTTTCACTGGGGTCATCGTCTGGACCTGGAATAGAGACGGGAACACGGTTAGACTGGTCTGGGATTACGGGGACTTTCACTGGGGTCATCATCTGGACATTTGGGCCCAGGTGTCAGTCTCCCCCCAATATCCCCACTCACCTGAGCAGGTAACCCCACTCACCTGAGCAGGTAACTCCAGCGTCCTGACTGTGTGTGCAGTTATTCACCCCCCATGGGTTGGCAGGGCACTGATCAAGGGCAGGCTCTGTCCCGTTACACCTCACATCATCCAACCAGATGGGCCCAGTCCCCTTTCCATAGTAGGCGGCTCTTGTTGCTGACAGGGCCGTCCCACAGTTCAACAGTCTGCAGACGACACCTGCTCCTTTAATGTCCCAGCCATTATCGCAGACGGTCCCCCAGACGGAGTTACGATAGACCTCAACTCTCCCGGAGCACATGTTGCTCCCGTTCACCAGACGCACGGGCACCGGACCTGGAATAGAGACGGGAATACGGTTAGACTGGTCTGGGATTACAGGGACTTTCACTGGGGACATCGTCTGGACATTTGGGCCCAGGTGTCAGTCTCCTCCCAATATCCCCACTCATCTGAACAGGTAACTCCACTCACCTGAGCAGGTAGCAAAGGGATATAGACAGGTTAAGTGAGTGGGCAAGAAGGTGGCAGATGGAGTATAATGTGGGGAAATGTGAGGTTATTCACTTTGGTAGGAAGAATAGAAAAACAGAATATTTTGTAAATGGTGAGAAACTATTAAATGTTGGTGTTCAGAGGGATTTGGGTGTCCTGGTACATGAAACACAGAAAGTTAACATGCAGGTACAGCAAGTGATTAGGAAAGCAAATAGTATGTTGGCCTTTATTGCAAGGAGGTTGGAGTACAAGAGTAAGAAAGTCTTACTGCAATTGTAAGGAATCTTACAACACCAGGTTATAGTCCAACAATTTTATTTTAAAATCACAAGCTATCGGAGACTATCTCCTTCGTCAGGTGAGTGAGTGAATGAGAGGTTCTCAAATCGCATATCTTATATTAGGCTGGGACACCATCACACCAATCAAAGGTGTCGTTGGTGTTCAGACAGGATAGCCACGGAAAACAGTAGGTCCCAGTATACTGAATACACATTGTGTCAAATTACACAGACAGAGAGAAAGAGACCCTAAAGGCAGAGAGAGAGAGAGAATTTCCAGTTGTATTAAAAACAGATAACTTTTTTTTCCCTGCTGGTGGGGTTACGTGTAGCGTGACATGGACCCAAGATCCCGGTTGAGGCCGTCCTCATGGGTGCGGAACATGGCTATCAATTTCTGCTCGGCAATTTTGCGTTGTCATGTGTCTCGAAGGCCGCCTTGGAGAACGCTTACCCGAAGATCGGTGGCTGAATGTCCTTGACTGCTAAAGTGTTCCCCGACTGCGAGGGAACCCTCCTGTCTGGCGATTGTTGCGCGGTGTCCGTTCATCCGTTGTCGCAGTGTCTGCATGGTCTCGCCAATGTACCATGCTCCGGGGCATCCTTTCCTGCCACGTATGAGGTAGACAACGTTGGCCGAGTCACAGGAGTATGAACCATATACCTGGTGGGTGGTGTCCTCTCGTGTGATGGTGGTATCTGTGTAGATGATCTGGCATGTCTTGCAGAGGTTACCGTGGCAGGGTTGTGTGGTGTCGTGGACGCTGTTCTCCTGAAAGCTGGGTAATTTGCTGCGAACGATGGTCTGTTTGAGGTTGGGTGGCTGTTTGAAGGCGAGTAGTGGAGGTGTGGGGATGGCCTTAGCGAGGTGTTTGTCGTCATCGATGACATGTTGAAGGCTGCGGAGAACATGGCGTAGTTTCTCCGCTCCGGGGAAGTACTGGACGACGAAGGGTACTCTGTTGGTTGCGTCCCGTGTTTGTCTTCTGAGGAGGTCTATGCGATTCTTCGCTGTGGCCCGTCGGAATTGTCGATCGACAAGTCGAGCGTCATATCCCGTTCTTACGAGGGCGTCTTTCAGCGTCTGAACACTTCTCACCACGATGGACGTCTCGGCACTATACACCAGTATCCCCCACGATGACGGCATCGCTGCAACAGCCTCAATACTCAACACCAACAGCAGCCAATCTCCAGACGCCATCCTACAACTCATCCGCTTCATCCTGGATCACAATGTCTTCACCTTCGACAACCAGTTCTTTACCCAAACACACGGAACAGCCATGGGGACAAAATTCGCACCCCAATACGCCAACATTTTCATGCACAAGTTCGAGCAGGACTTCTTCACTGCACAGGACCTCCAACCAACGCTATACACCAGATACATCGACGACATTTTCTTCCTATGGACCCATGGCGAAGAATCACTGAAGAGACTGGAGATTGGCTGCTGTTGGTGTTGAGTATTGAGGCTGTTGCAGCGATGCCGTCATCGTGGGGGATACTGGTGTATAGTGCCGAGACGTCCATCGTGGTGAGAAGTGTTCAGACGCTGAAAGACGCCCTCGTAAGAACGGGATATGAGGCTCGACAAACACCTCGCTAAGGCCATCCCCACACCTCCACTACACGCCTTCAAACAGCCACCCAACCTCAAACAGACCATCGTTCGCAGCAAATTACCCAGTTTTCAGGAGAACAGCGTCCACGACACCACACAACCCTGCCACGGCAACCTCTGCAAGACATGCCAGATCATCTACACAGATACCACCATCACACGAGAGGACACCACCCACCAGGTATATGGTTCATACTCCTGTGACTCGGCCAACGTTGTCTACCTCATACGTGGCAGGAAAGGATGCCCCGGAGCATGGTACATTGGCGAGACCATGCAGACACTGCGACAACGGATGAACGGACACCGCGCAACAATCGCCAGACAGGAGGGTTCCCTCGCAGTCGGGGAACACTTTAGCAGTCAAGGACATTCAGCCACCGATCTTCGGGTAAGCGTTCTCCAAGGCGGCCTTCGAGACACACGACAACGCAAAATCGTCGAGCAGAAATTGATAGCCAAGTTCCGCACCCATGAGGACGGCCTCAACCGGGATCTTGGGTCCATGTCACGCTACACGTAACCCCACCAGCAGGGAAAAAAAAGTTATCTGTTTTTAATACAACTGGAAATTCTCTCTCTCTCTCTCTGCCTTTCGGGTCTCTTTCTCTCTGTCTGTGTAATTTGACACAATGTGTATTCAGTATACTGGGACCTACTGTTTTCCGTGGCTAACCTGTCTGAACACCAACGACACCTTTGATTGGTGTGATGGTGTCCCAGCCTAATATAAGATATGCGATTTGAGAACCTCTCATTCACTCACTCACCTGACGAAGGAGATAATCTCCGAAAGCTTGTGATTTTAAAATAAAATTGTTGGACGAAAACCTGGTGTTGTAAGATTCCTTACAATTGTCCACCCCAGTCCATCACCGGCATCTCCACATCATGGTTACTACAATTGCACAGGGATTTGGTGAGACCTCACCTGGAGGACTGTGTGCAGTTTTGGTCTCCTTATCTAGGGAAGGATATACTTGCCTTCGAGGCGGTGCAACGAAGGTTCACCTGATTGATTCCTGGGATGAGAGGGTTGTCCTATGAGGAGAGATTGAGTAGAATGGGCCGATACTCTCTGGAGTTTAGAAGAATGAGAGGTGATCGCATTGAAACATATCAGATTCTGAGGTGGCTTCACAGGGTAGATGCTGAGAGGCTGTTTCCCCTGGCTGGAGAGTCTGGAACCAGGAGGCATAGTCTCAGGATAAGGGGTCGGCCATTCAAGACTGAGATGAGGAGGAATTTCTTCACTCAGAGGGTTGTGAATCTTTGGAATTCTCCACCCCAGGGGGCTGTGAATGCTCAGTCGTTGAGTATATTCAAGACTGAGATCGATAGATTTTTGGACTCGAGGGGAATCAAGGGATATGGGGATCGGGCGGGAAAGTGGAGTTGAGGTCGAAGATCGGCCATGATCTGATTGAATGGTGGAGCAGGCTCGAGGGGCCGAATGGCCCACTCCTGCTCCGATTTCTTATGTTCACTTGAGCAGGTATTCCACTCACCTGAGCAGGTAACCCCACTCACCTGAGCAGGTAACCCCACTCACCTGAGCAGGTAACTCCAGCGTCCTGACTGTGTGTGCAGTTATTCACCCCCCATGGGTTGGCAGGGCACTGATCGAGGGCAGGCTCTGTCCCGTTACACCTCACATCATCCAACCAGATGGGCCCAGTCCCCTCTCCATATTGGGCGGCTCTTGTTCCTGACAGGGCCGTCCCACAGTTCAACAGTCTGCAGACGACACTCGCTGCAATTATATCCCAGCCATTATCGCAGACGGTCCCCCAGACGGAGTTACGATAGACCTCAACTCTCCCGGAGCACATGTTGTTCCCGTTCACCAGACGCACGGGCACCGGACCTGGAATAGAGACGGGAACACGGTCAGACTGGTCTGGGATTACGGGGACTTTCACTGGGGTCATCGTCTGGACCTGGAATAGAGACGGGAACACGGTCAGACTGGTCTGGGATTACGGGGACTTTCACTGGGGTCATCGTCTGGACATTTGTGACCAAGTGTCAGTCTCCTCCCAATATCCCCACTCACCTCAGCTGGGAACTCCACTCACCTGAGCAGGTAACTCCACTCACCTGAGCAGGTAACTCCACTCACCTGAGCAGGTAACTCCAGCGTCCTGACTGTGTGTGCAGTTATTCACCCCCCCTGGGTTGGCAGGGCACTGATCGAGGGCAGGCTCTGTCCCGTTACACCTCACATCATCCAACCAGATGGGCCCAGTCCCCTCTCCATATTGGGCGGCTCTTGTTGCTGACAGGGCCGTCCCACAGTTCAACAGTCTGCAGACGACACTCGCTGCGTTTATATTCCAGCCATTGTCGCAGACGGTCCCCCAGACGGAGATACGATCGACCTCAACTCTCCCGGAGCACATGTTGTTCCCGTTCACCAGACGCACGGGCACCGGACCTGGAATAGAGACGGGAACACGGTTAGACTGGTCTGGGATTACGGGGACTTTCACTGGGGTCATCGTCTGGACATTTGGTCCCTGGTGTCAGTCTCCTCCCAATATCCCCACTCACCTGAGCAGGTAACTCCACTCACCTGAGCAGGTAACTCCAGCGTCCTGCCTGTGTGTGCAGTTATTCACCCCCCATGGGTTGGCAGGGCACTGATCGAGGGCAGGCTCTGTCCCGTTACACCTCACATCATCCAACCAGATGGGCCCAGTCCCCTCTCCATATTGGGCGGCTCTTGTTCCTATCCCACAGTTCAACAGTCTGCAGACGACTCTCGCTGCGTTTATATCCCAGCCATTGTCACAGACGGTCCCCCAGACAGAGTTACGATAGACCTCAACTCTCCCGGAGCACATGTTGTTCCCGTTCACCAGACGCACGGGCACCGGACCTGGAATAGAGACGGGAACACGGTCAGACTGGTCTGGGATTACGGGGACTTTCACTGGGGTCATCGTCTGGACATTTAGTCCCAGGTGTCAGTCTCCTCCCAATATACCCACTCACCTGAGCAGTTAACCCCACTCACCTGAGCAGGTAACTCCACTCACCTGAGCAGGTAACTCCACTCACCTGAGCAGGTAACTCCACTCACGTGAGCAGGTAACTCCACTCACCTGAGCAGGTAACTCCACTCACCTGAGCAGGTAACTCCACTCACCTGAGCAGGTAACTCCAGCGTCCTGACTGTGTGTGCAGTTATTCACCCCCCCTGGGTTGGCAGGGCACTGATCGAGGGCAGGCTCTGTCCCATTACACCTCACATCATCCAACCAGATGGGCCCAGTCCCCTCTCCATATTGGGCGGCTCTTGTTCCTGACAGGGCCGTCCCACAGTTCAACAGTCTGCAGACGACTCTCGCTGCGTTTATATCCCAGCCATTGTCGCAGACGGTCCCCCAGACGGAGTTACGATAGACCTCAACTCTCCCGGAGCACATGTTGTTCCCGTTCACCAGACGCACGGGCACTGGACCTGGAATAGAGACGGGAACACGGTCAGACTGGTCTGGGATTACGGGGACTTTCACTGGGGTCATCGTCTCGACATTTGGGCCCAGGTGTCAGTCTCCTCCCAATGAACCCACTCACCTGAGCAGGTAACCCCACTCACCTCGAATCATAGAACCAAAGAAAAGATACAGCAAAGGGGGCCACTCGGCCCATCGTGTCCATGCCGTCTCGAGGAACAACCAGGTGCCCATTCTAATCCCACCTTCCAGCACCCGGTCCGTAGCCCTGCAGCTTACAGCACTTTAGGTGCAGGTCCAGGTACTTTTTAAAAGAGTTGAGGGTCCCTGCCTCTACCACCAATTCGGGCAGCGAATTCTATACACCCACCACCCTCTGGGCAAAAAAGTTTTCCCTCATGTCCCCTCTAATCCTTCCATCAAACAGTGTAAATCTATGTCCTCTCGTTCTTGTCCTGTCTGCTGGGAACCTGAGCTGTTGATCCAAGTAACCCCACTCACCTTGGAACATCGGAACATTGGAACAGGAGTAGGCCATTCAGCCCCTCGTGCCTGCTCCGCCATTTGATAAGATCATGGCTGATCTGTGATCTAACTCCATATACCTGCCTTTGGCCCATATCCCTTAATAGCTTTGGTTGCCAAAAAGCTATCTATCTCAGATTTAAATTTAGCAATTGAGCTAGTATCAATTGCCGTTTGCGGAAGAGAGTTCCAAACTTCTACCACCCTTTGTGTATAGAAATGTTTTCTAATCTCGCTCCTGAAAGGTTTGGCTCTAATTTTTAGACTGTGCCCCCTACTCCTACAATCCCCAACCAGCGGAAATAGTTTCTCTCTATCCACCCTATCTGTTCCCCTTAATATCTTATAAACTTTGATCAGATCACCCCTTAACCTTCGAAACTCCAGAGAATACAACCCCAATTTGTGCAATCTCTCCTCGTAACTTAACCCTTGAAGTCCGGGTATCATTCTAGTAAACCTACGCTGCACTCCCTCCAAGGCCAGTATGTCCTTCCGAAGGTGCGGTGCCCAGAACTGCTCACAGTGCTCTAGGTGCGGTCTAACCAGGGTTTTGTATAGCTGCAGCATAACTTCTGCCCCCTTGTACTCCAGTCCTCGAGATATAAAGGCCAGGATTGCATGAGCTTTATTGATTATTTTCTGCACCTGTTCATGCCACTTCAATGATCTATGTACCTGAACCCCTAAGTCCCTTTGGACATCCACTGTTTTTAACTTTTTACCATTTAGAAAGTACCCTGTTCTATCCTTTTTTGATCCAAAGTGGATGACCTCACATTTGTCTGCATTGAATTCCATTTGCCACAGTTTTGCCCATTCACCTAATCTATCAATATCACTTTGTAATTTTATGTTTTCATCTACACTGCTTACAATGCCACCAATCTTTGTGTCATCGGCAAACTTAGATATGAGACTTTCTATGCCTTCATCTAAGTCGTTAATAAATATTGTGAATAATTGAGGCCCCAAGACAGATCCCTGCGGGACTCCACTAGTCACATCCTGCCAATGTGAGTACCTACCCATTATCCCTACTCTCTGTCGCCTTTCGCTCGTCCGACTTCCTAACCAAGTCCGTACTTTTCCCTCGATTCCATGGGCTTCTATCTTAGCTAACAGTCTCTTATGTGGGACCTTATCAAATGCCTTCTGGAAGTCCATATAAATAATACCCATTGACATTCCCCTGTCCACTACTTTAGTCACCTCTTCAAAAATTTCAATCAGGTTTGTCAGGCACGACCTACCTTTCACAAATCCATGCTGGCTCTCTCTGATTAATTCTCAAGGTGTTCAGTCACCCTATCCTTAATTATAGAGTCCAGCAATTTCCCCACAACAGATGTTAGGCTAACTGGTCTATAATTCCCTGATTTCCCTCTCTCTCCTTTCTTAAAAAGCGGAGTGCCATGTGCAATTTTCCAATCCAGAGGGACAGTTCATCAATCTAGAGAACTTTGAAAGATTATAGTTAGGGCATCTGCAATGTGCTCACCTACTTCCTTTAAAACCCTGGGATGGAAACCATCTGGTCCTGGGGATTTTTCACTCTTTAGTGCTATTATTTTCTTCATTACTGTTGCTTTACTTATGTTAATTTTATCGAGTCCCTGTTCAATATTAGTTTTCTTGGGATTTCCGGCATGCTATCCTCTTTTTCGACGGTAAATACTGTCGCAAAGTAATTGTTCAACATGTCCGCCATTTCCCCATTGTCAATGACAATATCCCCACTTCCAGTTTTTAAGGGGCCAACACTGCTCCTGACCACCTTCTTTTTCCTAATATAACTATAGAAGTTCTTCGTATTGGTTTTGGTATCCCTTGCAAGTTTCTTTTCATACTCTCTTTTTGTAGCTCTTACTATCTGTTTTGTGACCCTTTGTTGATCTTTGTATCTTTCCCATTCGCCAGGATCTGTGCCATTTTTTGCCTTTTTGTATGCCCTTTCCTTATGTCTTATACTGTCCCTTACCTCTTCAGTTGTCCATGGCTGTTTTTATTGGCAAGTAGAGTTCTTGCCCCTCAGGGGTATAAACTGATTCTGTATCACGTTAAATGTTTCTTTAAACATTTCCCACTGATCATCAGTCGTTTTACCCATTAACAGATTTGCCCAGTTTAATGTGGACAGTCTCTGTCTCATCCCATTGAAGTCGGCCTTGCACAAGTCTAGAATCTTAGCAACTGATTCACTTTTTTCCCTTTCAAACACGACATTGATCATGTTATGATCGCGATTGGATAGATGTTCGTCTACAGTTAAGCCTGAGCAGGTAACCCCACTCACCTGAGCAGGTAACTCCAGCGTCCTGACTGTGTGTGCAGTTATTCACCTCCCATGGGTTGGCAGGGCACTGATCGAGGGCAAGCTCTGTCCCGTTACACCTCACATCATCCAACCAGATGGGCCCAGTCCCCTCTCCATATTGGGCGGCTCTTGTTCCTGACAGGGCCGTCCCACAGTTCAACAGTCTGCAGATGACACTCGCTGCGTTTATATCCCAGCCATTATCGCAGACCGTCCCCCAGACGGAGTTACAATAGACCTCAACTCTCCCGGAGCACATGTTGTTCCCATTCACCAGACGCACGGGCACCGGACCTGGAATAGAGACGGGAACACGGTTAGACTGGTCTGGGATTACGGGGACTTTCACTGGGGTCATCGTCTGGATATTTGGGCCCAGGTGTCAGTCTCCCCCCAATATCCCCACTCACCTGAGCAGGTAACCCTCACTCACCTGAGCAGGTAACTCCACTCACCTGAGCAGGTAACTCCACTCACCTGAGCAGGTAACCCCACTCACCTGAGCAGGTAACTCCACTCACGTGAGCAGGTAACCCCACTCACCTGAGCAGGTAACTCCACTCACCTGAGCAGGTAACTCCACTCACCTGAGCAGGTAACTCCACTCACCTGAGCAGGTAACTCCAGCGTCCTGACTGTGTGTGCAGTTATTCACCCCCCATGGGTTGGCAGGGCACTGATCGAGGGCAGGCTCTGTCCCGTTACACCTCACATCATCCAACCAGATGGGCCCAGTCCCCTCTCCATATTGGGCGGCTCTTGTTGCTGACAGGGCCGTCCCACAGTTCAACAGTCTGCAGATGACACTCGCTGCGTTTATATCCCAGCCATTATCGCAGACGGTCCCCCAGACGGAGTGACGATAGACCTCAACTCTCCCGGAGCACATGTTGTTCCCGTTCACCAGACGCACGGGCACCGGACCTGGAATAGAGACGGGAACATGGTTAGACTGGTCTGGGATTACGGGAACTTTCACTGGAGTCATCGTCTGGACCTGGAATAGAGACGGGAACACGGTTAGACTGTTCTGGGATTACGGGGACTTTCACTGGGGTCATCGTCTGGACCCGGAATAGAGACGGAAACACGGTTAGACTGGTCTGGGATTACGGGGACTTTCACTGGGGTCATCGTCTGGTCCTGGAATAGAGACGGGAACACGGTTAGACTGGTCTGGGATTACAGGGACTTTCAATGGGGTCATCGTCTGGACATTTTGGCCAAGGTGTCAGTCTCCTCCCAATATCCCCACTCACCTGAGCAGGTAACCCCACTCACCTGAGCAGGTAACTCCAGCGTCCTGACTGTGTGTGCAGTTATTCACCCCCCATGGGTTGGCAGGGCACTGATCGAGGGCAGGCTCTGTCCCGTTACACCTCACATCATCCAACCAGATGGGCCCAGTCCCCTCTCCATATTGGGCGGCTGTTGTTGCTGACAGGGCTGTCCCACAGTTCAACAGTCTGCAGACGACACTCGCTGCGTTTAAATCCCAGCCATTATCGCAGACGGTCCCCCAGACGGAGTTACGATAGACCTCAACTCTCCCGGAGCACATGTTGTTCCCGTTCACCAGACGCACAGGCACCGGACCTGGAATAGAGACGGGAACACGGTTAGACTGGTCTGGGATTATGGGGACTTTCACTGGGGTCATCGTCTGGACCTGGAATAGAGACGGGAACACGGTTAGACTGGTCTGGGATTACGGGGACTTTCACTGGGCTCATCGTCTGGACCTGGAATAGAGACGGGAACACGGTTAGACTGGTCTGGGATTACGGGGACTTTCAATGGGGTCATCGTCTGGAACCGGAATAGAGACGGGAACACGGTTAGACTGGTCTGGGATTCGGGGGACTTTCACTGGGGTCATCGTCTGGACCTGGAATAGAGACGGGAACACGGTTAGACTGGTCTGGGATTACAGGGACTTTCACTGGGGTCATCGTCTGGACCTGGAATGGAGACGGGATCACGGTTAGACTGGTCTGGGATTACAGGGACTTTCACTGGGGTCATTGTCTGGACATTTGATCCCAAGTGTCAGTCTCCCCCCAATATCCCCACTCACCTGAGCAGGTAACCCCACTCACCTGAGCAGGTAACTCCAACGTCCTGACTGTGTGTGCAGTTATTCACCCCCCATGGGTTGGCAGGGCACTGATCGAGGGCAGGCTCTGTCCCATTACACCTCACATCATCCAACCAGATGGGCCCAGTCCCCTCTCCATATTGGGCGGCTGTTGTTGCTGACAGGGCTGTCCCACAGTTCAACAGTCTGCAGACGACACTCGCTGCGTTTAAATCCCAGCCATTATCGCAGACGGTCCCCCAGACGGAGTTACGATAGACCTCAACTCTCCCGGAGCACATGTTGTTCCCGTTCACAATACGCACGGGCACCGGACCTGGAACAGAGACGGGAACACGGTTAGACTGGTCTGGGATGACGGGGACTTTCACGGGGGTCATCGTCTGGACCTGGAATAGTGACGGGAACACGTTTAGACTGGTCTGGGATTACGGGGACTTTCACTGGAGTCATCGTCTGCAAATTTCGGCCAAGGTGTCAGTCTCCTCCCAATATCCCCACTCACCTGAGCAGGTAACTCCACTCACCTGAGCAGGTAACTCCACTCACCTGAGCAGGTAACTCCAGCGTCCTGACTGTGTGTGCAGTTATTCACCCCCCATAGGTTGGCAGGGCACTGATCGAGGGCAGGCTCTGTCCCGTTACACCTCACATCATCCAACCAGATGGGCCCAGTCCCCTCTCCATATTGGGCGGCTCTTGTTGCTGACAGGGCCGTCCCACAGTTCAACAGTCTGCAGACGACACTCGCTGCGTTTATATCCCAGCCATTATCGCAGACACTACCCCAGACGGAGTTACGATAGACCTCAACTCTCCCGGAGCACATGTTGTTCCCGTTCACCAGACGCACGGGCACCGGACCTGGAATAGAGACGGGAACACAGTTAGACTGGTCTGGGATTACGGGGACTTTCACTGGGGTCATCGTCTGGACCTGGAATAGAGACGGGAACACGGTTAGACTGGTCTGGGATTACGGGGACTTTCACTGGGCTTATCGTCTGGACCTGGAATAGAGACGGGAAGACGGTTGGACTGGTCTGGGATTTCGGGGACGTTCACTGGGGTCATCGTCTGGACATTTGGGCCCAGGTGTCAGTCTCCTCCCAATATCCCCACTCACCTGAGCAGGTAACTCCACTCACCCGAGCAGGTAACTCCACTCACCTGAGCAGGTAACTCCACTCACCTGAACAGGTAACTCCACTCACCTGAGCAGGTAACTCCAGCGTCCTGACTGTGTGTGCAGTTATTCACCCCCCATGGGTTGGCAGGGCACTGATCGAGGGCGGGCTCTGTCCCGTTACACCTCACATCATCCAACCAGATGGGCCCAGTCCCCTCTCCACATTGGGCGGCTCTTGTTCCTGACACGGCCGTCCCACAGTTCAACAGTCTGCAGACGACACTCGCTGCGTTTCTATCCCAGCCGTTGTCGCAGACGGTCCCCCAGACGGAGTTACGATAGACCTCAACTCTCCCGGAGCACATGTTGTTTCCGTTCACCAGACGCACGGGCACCGGACCTGGAATAGAGACGGGAACATGGTTAGACTGGTCTGGGATTACGGGAACTTTCACTGGAGTCATCGTCTGGACCTGGAATAGAGACGGGAACACGGTTAGACTGTTCTGGGATTACGGGGACTTTCACTGGGGTCATCGTCTGGACCCGGCATAGAGACGGAAACACGGTTAGACTGGTCTGGGATTACGGGGACTTTCACTGGGGTCATCGTCTGGTCCTGGAATAGAGACGGGAACACGGTTAGACTGGTCTGGGATTACAGGGACTTTCAATGGGGTCATCGTCTGGACATTTTGGCCAAGGTGTCAGTCTCCTCCCAATATCCCCACTCACCTGAGCAGGTAACCCCACTCACCTGAGCAGGTAACTCCAGCGTCCTGACTGTGTGTGCAGTTATTCACCCCCCATGGGTTGGCAGGGCACTGATCGAGGGCAGGCTCTGTCCCGTTACACCTCTCATCATCCAACCAGATGGGCCCAGTCCCCTCTCCATATTGGGCGGCTGTTGTTGCTGACAGGGCCGTCCCACAGTTCAACAGTCTGCAGACGACACTCGCTGCGTTTAAATCGCAGCCATTATCGCAGACGGTCCCCCAGACGGAGTTACGATAGACCTCAACTCTCCCGGAGCACATGTTGTTCCCGTTCACCAGACGCACGGGCACCGGACCTGGAATAGAGACGGGAACACGGTTAGACTGGTCTGGGATTATGGGGACTTTTACTGGGGTCATCGTCTGGACCTGGAATAGAGACGGGAACACGGTTAGACTGGTCTGGGATTACGGGGACTTTCACTGGGCTCATCGTCTGGACCTGGAATAGAGACGGGAACACGGTTAGACTGGTCTGGGATTACGGGGACTTTCAATGGGGTCATCGTCTGGAACCGGAATAGAGACGGGAACACGGTTAGACTGGTCTGGGATTCGGGGGACTTTCACTGGGGTCATCGTCTGGACCTGGAATAGAGACGGGAACACGGTTAGACTGGTCTGGGATTACAGGGACTTTCACTGGGGTCATCGTCTGGACCTGGAATGGAGACGGGATCACGGTTAGACTGGTCTGGGATTACAGGGACTTTCACTGGGGTCATTGTCTGGACATTTGATCCCAAGTGTCAGTCTCCCCCCAATATCCCCACTCACCTGAGCAGGTAACCCCACTCACCTGAGCAGGTAACTCCAACGTCCTGACTGTGTGTGCAGTTATTCACCCCCCATGGGTTGGCAGGGCACTGATCGAGGGCAGGCTCTGTCCCATTACACCTCACATCATCCAACCAGATGGGCCCAGTCCCCTCTCCATATTGGGCGGCTGTTGTTGCTGACAGGGCTGTCCCACAGTTCAACAGTCTGCAGACGACACTCGCTGCGTTTAAATCCCAGCCATTATCGCAGACGGTCCCCCAGACGGAGTTACAATAGACCTCAACTCTCCCGGAGCACATGTTGTTCCCGTTCACCAGACGCACGGGCACCGGACCTGGAACAGAGACGGGAACACGGTTAGACTGGTCTGGGATGACGGGGACTTTCACGGGGGTCATCGTCTGGACCTGGAATAGAGACGGGAACACGTTTAGACTGGTCTGGGATTACGGGGACTTTCACTGGAGTCATCGTCTGCAAATTTCGGCCAAGGTGTCAGTCTCCTCCCAATATCCCCACTCACCTGAGCAGGTAACTCCACTCACCTGAGCAGGTAACTCCACTCACCTGAGCAGGTAACTCCAGCGTCCTGACTGTGTGTGCAGTTATTCACCCCCCATAGGTTGGCAGGGCACTGATCGAGGGCAGGCTCTGTCCCGTTACACCTCACATCATCCAACCAGATGGGCCCAGTCCCCTCTCCATATTGGGCGGCTCTTGTTGCTGACAGGGCCGTCCCACAGTTCAACAGTCTGCAGACGACACTCGCTGCGTTTATATCCCAGCCATTATCGCAGACACTACCCCAGACGGAGTTACGATAGACCTCAACTCTCCCGGAGCACATGTTGTTCCCGTTCACCAGACGCACGGGCACCGGACCTGGAATAGAGACGGGAACACAGTTAGACTGGTCTGGGATTACGGGGACTTTCACTGGGGTCATCGTCTGGACCTGGAATAGAGACGGGAACACGGTTAGACTGGTCTGGGATTACGGGGACTTTCACTGGGCTTATCGTCTGGACCTGGAATAGAGACGGGAAGACGGTTGGACTGGTCTGGGATTTCGGGGACGTTCACCGGGGTCATCGTCTGGACATTTGGGCCCAGGTGTCAGTCTCCTCCCAATATCCCCACTCACCTGAGCAGGTAACTCCACTCACCCGAGCAGGTAACTCCACTCACCTGAGCAGGTAACTCCACTCACCTGAACAGGTAACTCCAATGTCCTGACTGTGTGTGCAGTTATTCACCCCCCATGGGTTGGCAGGGCACTGATCGAGGGCGGGCTCTGTCCCGTTACACCTCACATCATCCAACCAGATGGGCCCAGTCCCCTCTCCACATTGGGCGGCTCTTGTTCCTGACACGGCCGTCCCACAGTTCAACAGTCTGCAGACGACACTCGCTGCGTTTCTATCCCAGCCGTTGTCGCAGACGGTCCCCCAGACGGAGTTACGATAGACCTCAACTCTCCCGGAGCACATGTTGTTTCCGTTCACCAGACGCACGGGCACCGGACCTGGAATAGAGACGGGAACACGGTCAGACTGGTCTGGGATTACGGGGACTTTCACTGGGGTCATCGTCTGGACCTGGAATAGAGACGGGAACACGTTTAGACTGGTCTGGGATTACGGGGACTTTCACTGGGGTCATCGTCTGCACCTGGAACAGAGACGGGAACACGTTTAGACTGGTCTGGGATTACGGGGACTTTCACTGGGGTCATCGTCTGCAAATTTCGGCCAAGGTGTCAGTCTCCCCCCAATATCCCCACTCACCTGAGCAGGTAACCCCACTCATCTGAGCAGGTAACTCCACTCACCTGAGCAGGTAACTCCACTCACCTGAGCAGGTAACCCCACTCACCTGAGCAGGTAACTCCAGCGTCCTGACTGTGTGTGCAGTTATTCACCCACCCTGGGTTGGCAGGGCACTGATCGAGGGCAGGCTCTGTCCCATTGCACGTCACATCATCCAACCAGATGGGCCCAGTTCCCTCTCCATAGTAGGCGGCTCTTGTTCCTGACAGGGCCGTCCCACAGTTCAACAGTCTGCAGACGACACTCGCTGCGTTTATATCCCAGCCATTATCGCAGACGGTCCCCCAGACGGAGTTACGATAGACCTCAACTCTCCCGGAGCACATGTTGTTCCCGTTCACCAGACGCACGGGCACCGGACCTGGAATAGAGACGGGAACACGTTTAGACTGGTCTGGGATTACGGGGACTTTCACTGGGGTCATCGTCTGGTCCTGGAATAGAGACGGGAACACGGTCAGACTGGTCTGGGATTACGGGGACGTTCACTGGGGTCATCGTCTGGACATTTGGGCCCAGGTGTCAGTCTCCTCCCAATATCCCCACTCACCTGAGCAGGTATCTCCATTCGCCTGAACAGGTAATCCCACTCACCTTCGCAGGTAACCACACTCACCTGAGCAGGTAACCGCACTCACCTGAGCAGGTAACTCCACTCACCTCAACAGGGAACTCCACTCACCTGAGCGGATAACCCCACTCACCTGAGCAGGTAACTCCAGCGTCCTGACTGTGTGTGCAGTTATTCACCCCCCATGGGTTGGCAGGGCACTGATCGAGGGCAGGCTCTGTCCCGTTACACCTCACATCATCCAACCAGATGGGCCCAGTCCCCTCTCCATATTGGGCGCCTCTTGTTGCTGACAGGGCCGTCCCACAGTTCAACAGTCTGCAGACGACACTCGCTGCAATTATATCAAAGCCGTTGTCGCAGACGGTCCCCCAGACGGAGTTATGATAGACCTCAACTCTCCCGGAGCACATGTTGTTCCCGTTCACCAGACGCACGGGCACCGGACCTGGAATAGATACGGGAACACGGTTAGACTGGTCTGGGATTACGGGGACTTTCACTGGGGTCATCGTCTGGACCTGGAATAGAGACAGGAACATGGTTAGACTGGTCTGGGATTACGGGGACTTTCACTGGGGTCATCGTTTGCAAATTCCGGCCAATATGTCAGTCTCCTCCCAATATCCCCACTCACCTGAGCAGGTAACCCCACTCACCTGAGCAGGTAACTGCAGCGTCCTGACTGTGTGTGCAGTTATTCACCCCCCATGGGTTGGCAGGGCACTGATCGAGGGCAGGCTCTGTCCCGTTACACCTCACATCATCCAACCAGATGGGCCCAGTCCCCTCTCCATATTGGGCGGCTCTTGTTCCTGACAGGGCCGTGCCACAGTTCAACAGTCTGCAGACGAAACTCGCTGCGTTTATATCCCAGCCATTATCGCAGACGCTCCCCCAGATGGAGTTACGATAGACCTCAACTCTCCCAGAGCACATGTTGTTCCCGTTCACCAAACGCACGGGCACCGGACCTGGAAGAGAGACGGGAACACGGTTAGACTGGTCTGGGATTACGAGGATGTTCACTGGGGTCATTGTCTGGACATTTGGGCCCAGGTGTCAGTCTCCTCCCAATATCACCACTCACCTCAACAGGTAACTCCACTCACCTGAGCACGTAACCCCACTCACCTGAGCAGGTAACCGCACTCACCTGAGCAGGTCACTCCACTCACCTGAGCAGGTAACCCCACTCACCTGAGCAGGTAACTCCAACGTCCTGCCTGTGTGTGCAGTTATTCACCCCCCATGGGTTGGCAGGGCACTGATCAAGGGCAGGCTCTGTCCCGTTACACCTCACATCATCCAACCAGATGGGCCCAGTCCCCTCTCCATATTGGGCGGCTCTTGTTGCTGACAGGGCCGTCCCACAGTTCAACAGTCTGCAGACGACACTCGCTGCGTTTATATCCCAGCCATTATCGCAGACGGTCCCCCAGACAGAGTTATGATGGAACTCAACTCTCCCGGAGCACATGTTGTTCCCATTCACCAGACGCACGGGCACCGGACCTGGAATAGAGACGGGAACACGGTTAGACTGGTCTGGGATTAAGGCGACTTTCACTGGGGTCATCGTCTGGACCTGGAATAGAGACGGGAACACGGTCAGACTGGTCTGGGATTACGGGGACTTTCACTGGGGTATTGGTTTGCAAATTCCGGTCAAGATGTCAGGCTCCTCCCAATATCCCCACTCACCTGAGCAAGTAACTCCACTCACCTGAGCAGGTAACCCCACTCACCTGAGCAGGTAACCCCACTCACCTGAGCAGGTAACTCCACTCACCCGAGCAGGTAACTCCACTCAACTGAGCAGGTAACTCCACTCACCTGAGCAGGTAACTCCAGCGTCCTGACTGTGTGTGCAGTTATTCACCCCCCATGGGTTGGCAGGGCACTGATCGAGGGCAGGCTCTGTCCCGTTACACCTTACATCATCCAACCAGATGGGCCCAGTCCCCTCTCCATAGTCAGCGGCTCTTGTTCCTGACAGGGCCGTCCCACAGTTCAACAGTCTGCAGACGACTCTCGCTGCGTTTATATCCCAGCCGTTGTCGGAGACGGTCCCCCAGACGGAGTTACGATAGACCTCAACTCTCCCGGAGCACATGTTGTTCCCGTTCACCAGACGCACGGGCACCGGACCTGGAATAGAGACGGGAACACGGTTAGACTGGTCTGGGATTACGGGGACTTTCACTGGGGTTATCGTCTGGACCTGGAATAGAGACGGGAACACGTTTAGACTGGTCTGGGATTACGGGGACTTTCACTGGGGTCATCGTCTGGACCTGGAATAGAGACGGGAACAAGTTTTGACTGGTCTGGGATTACGGGGACTTTCACTGGGGTCATCGTCTGCAAATTTCGGCCAAGGTGTCAGTCTCCCCCCAATATCCCCACTCACCTGAGCAGGTAACCCCACTCACCTGAGCAGGTAACTCCAGCGTCCTGACTATGTGTGCAGTTATTCACCCCCCATGGGTTGGCAGGGCACTGATCAAGGGCAGGCTCTGTCCCGTTGCACGTCACATCATCCAACCAGATGGGCCCAGTTCCCTCTCCATAGTAGGCGGCTCTTGTTCCTGACAGGGCCATCCCACAGTTCAACAGTCTGCAGACGACACTCGCTGCGTTTATATCCCAGCCATTATCGCAGACAGTCCCCGAGACGGAGTTACGATAGACCTCAACTCTCCCGGAGCACATGTTGTTCCCGTTCACCAGACGCACGGGCACCGGACCTGGAATAGAGACGGGAACACGGTCAGACTGGTCTGGGATTCCGGGGACTTTCACTGGGGTCATCGTCTGGACATTTGGGCCCAGGTGTCAGTCTCCTCCCAATATCCCCACTCACCTGAACAGGTAACCCCACTCACCTGAGCACGTAACCCCACTCACCTCAACAGGTAACTCCACTCACCTTAGCAGGTAACCCCACTCACCTGAGCAGGTATCTCCACTCACCTGAGCAGGTAACTCCAGCATCCTGACTGTGTGTGCAGTTATTCACCCCCCATGGGTTGGCAGGGCACTGATCGAGGGCAGGCTCTGTCCCATTACACCTCACATCATCCAACCAGATGGGCCCAGTCCCCTCTCCATATTGGGCGGCTCTTGTTGCTGACAGGGCCGTCCCACAGTTCAACAGTCTGCAGACGACTCTCGCTGCGTTTATATCCCAGCCGTTGTCGGAGACGGTCCCCCAGACGGAGTTACGATAGACCTCAACTCTCCCGGAGCACATGTTGTTCCCGTTCACCAGACGCACGGGCACCGGACCTGGAATAGAGACGGGAACACGGTTAGATTGGTCTGGGATTACGGGTACTTTCAATGGGGTCATCGTCTGGACCGGGAATAGAGACGGGAACACGGTCAGACTGGTCTGGGATTACGGGGACTTTCACTGGGGTTATCGTCTGGACCTGGAATAGAGACGGGAACACGTTCAGACTAGTCTGGGATTACGGTGACTTTCACTGGGGTCATCGTCTGGACCTGGAATAGAGACGGGAACACGTTTAGACTGGTCTGGGATTACGGGGACTTTCACTTGGGTCATCGTCTGCAAATTTCGGCCAAGGTGTCAGTCTCCTCTCAATATCCCCACTCACCTGAGCAGGTAACTCCAGCGTCCTGACTGTGTGTGCAGTTATTCACCCCCCATGGGTTGGCAGGGCACTGATCGAGGGCAGGCTCTGTCCCGTTACACCTCACATCATCCAACCAGATGGGCCCAGTCCCCTCTCCATAGTCAGCGGCTCTTGTTCCTGACAGGGCCATCCCACAGTTCAACAGTCTGCAGACGACACTCGCTGCGTTTATGTCCCAGCCATTATCGCAGACAGTCCCCGAGACGGAGTTACGATAGACCTCAACTCTCCCGGAGCACATGTTGTTCCCGTTCACCAGACGCACGGGCACCGGACCTGGAATAGAGACGGGAACACGGTCAGACTGGTCTGGGATTACGGGGACGTTCACTCGGGTCATCGTCTGGACATTTGGGCCCAGTTGTCAGTCTCCTCCCAATATCCCCACTCACCTGAGCAGGTAACTCCATTCGCCTGAACAGGTAACCCCACTCACCTGAGCAGGTAACCACACTCACCTGAGCAGGTAACCGCACTCACCTGAGCAGGTAACTCCACTCACCTCAACAGGTAACTCCACTCACCTGAGCGGATAACCCCACTCACCCGAGCAGGTAACCCCACTCTCCTGAGCAGGTAACTCCACTCACCTAAACAGGTAACCCCACTCACCTGAGCAGGTAACCCCACTCACCTGAGCAGGTAACTCCAGCGTCCTGACTGTGTGTGCAGTTATTCACCCCCCATGGGTTGGCAGGGCACTGATCGAGGGCAGGCTCTGTCCCGTTACACCTCACATCATCCAACCAGATGGGCCCAGTCCCCTCTCCATATTGGGCGGCTCTTGTTGCTGACAGGGCCGTCCCACAGTTCAACAGTCTGCAGACGACACTCGCTGCAATTATATCAAAGCCGTTGTCGCAGACGGTCCCCCAGACGGAGTTATGATAGACCTCAACTCTCCCGGAGCACATGTTGTTCCCGTTCACCAGACGCACGGGCACCGGACCTGGAATAGAGACGGGAACACGGTTAGACTGGTCTGGGATTACGGGGACTTTCACTGGGGTCATCGTCTGGACCTGGAATAGAGACGGGAACACGGTTAGACTGGTCTGGGATTACGGGGACTTTCACTGGGGTCATCGTTTGCAAATTCCGGCCAAGATGTCAGTCTCCTCCCAATATCCCCACTCACCTGAGCAGGTAACCCCACTCACCTGAGCAGGTAACTCCAGCGTCCTGACTGTGTGTGCAGTTATTCACCCCCCATGGGTTGGCAGGGCACTGATCGAGGGCAGGCTCTGTCCCATTACACCTCACATCATCCAACCAGATGGGCCCAGTCCCCTCTCCATAGTAGGCGGCTCTTGTTCCTGACAGGGCCGTCCCACAGTTCAACAGTCTGCAGACGAAACTCGCTGCGTTTATATCCCAGCCATTATCGCAGACGGTCCCCCAGACGGAGTTACGATAGACCTCAACTCTCCCGGAGCACATGTTGTTCCCGTTCACCAGACGCACGGGCTCCGGACCTGGAATAGAGACGGGAACACGGTTAGACTGGTCTGGGATTACGGGGATGTTCACTGGGGTCATCGTCTGGACATTTGGGCCCAGGTGTCAGTCTCCTCCCAATATCACCACTCACCTGAGCAGGTAACTCCACTCACCTGAGCAGGTAACTCCACTCACCTGAGCAGGTAACCCCACTCACCTGAGCAGGTAACCCAACTCACCTGAGCAAGTAACCCAACTCACCTGAGCAGGTAACCCCACTCACCTGAACAATTAACCCCACTCACCTGAACAATTAACCCCACTCACCTGAGCACGTAACCCCACTCACCTGAGCAGGTAACTGCACTCTCCTGAGCAGGTAACCGCACTCACCTCAACTGGTAACTCCACTCACCTGAGCACGTAACCCCACTCACCTGATCAGGTAACTCCACTCACCTGAATTGGTAAACCCACTCACCTGAACAGGTAACTCCACTCACCTGAGCAGGTAACCCCACTCACCTGAGCAGGTAACTCCACTCACCTGAGCAGGTAACTCCAATGTCCTGACTGTGTGTGCAGTTATTCACCCCCCATGGGTTGGCAGGGCACTGATCGAGGGCAGGCTCTGTCCCGTTACACCTCACATCATCCAACCAGATGGGCCCAGTCCCCTCTCCATATTGGGCGGCTCTTGTTCCTGACAGGGCCGTCCCACAGTTCAACAGTCTGCAGACGAAACTCGCTGCGTTTATATCCCAGCCATTATCGCAGACGGTCCCCCAGACGGAGTTACGATAGACCTCAACTCTCCCGGAGCACATGTTGTTCCCGTTCACCAGACGCACGGGCACCGGACCTGGAATAGAGACGGGAACACGGTTAGACTGGTCTGGGATTACGGGGACTTTCACTGGAGTCATCGTCTGGACCTGGAATAGAGACGGGAACACGGTTCGACAGGTCTGGGATTACGGGGACTTTCACTGGGGTCATGGTCTGGACCTGGAATAGAGACGGGAACACGGTTAGACTGGTCTGGGATTACGGGGACTTTCACTGGGGTCATCGTCTGGACCTGGAATAGAGACGGGAACACATTTAGACTGGTCTGGGATTACGGGGACTTTCACTGGGATCATCGTCTGGACATTTGGGCCCAGGTGTCATTCTGCTCCCAATATCCCCACTCACCTGAGCAGGTAACTCCACTCACCTGAGCAGGTAACCCCACTCACCTGAGCAGGTAACTCCAGCGTCCTGACTGTGTGTGCAGTTATTCACCCCCCATGGGTTGGCAGGGCACTGATCGAGGGCAGGCTCTGTCCCGTTACACCTCACATCATCCAACCAGATGGGCCCAGTCCCCTCTCCATATTGGGCGGCTCTTGTTGCTGACAGGGCCGTCCCACAGTTCAACAGTCTGCAGACGACTCTCGCTGCGTTTATATCCCAGCCATTGTCGCAGACGGTCCCCCAGTCGGAGTTACGATAGACCTCAACTCTCCCGGAGCACATGTTGTTCCCGTTCACCAGACGCACGGGCACCGGACCTGGAACAGAGACGGGAACACGGTTAGACTGGTCTGGGATTACAGGGACTTTCACTGGGGTCATCGTCTGGACCTGGAATAGAGACGGGAACACGGTTAGACTGGTCTGGGATTACGGGGACTTTCACCGGGGCCATCGTCTGGACCTGGAATAGAGACGGGAACACGGTTAGACTGGTCTGGGATTACGGGGACTTTCACCGGGGTCATCGTCTGGACCTGGAATAGAGACGGGAACATGGTTAGACTGGTCTGGGATTACGGGGACTTTCACTGGGGTTATCGTCTGGACCTGGAATGGAGACGGGAACACGGTTCGACTGGTCTGGGATTACGGGGACTTTCACTGGGGTCATCGTCTGGACCTGGACTTGAGACGGGAACACACTTTGACTGGTCTGGGATTACGGGGTCTTTCACTGGGGTCATCGTCTGGACATTTGGACCAAGGTATCAGTCTCCACCCAATATCCCCATTCACCTGAGCAAGTAACCCCACATCCCCGAGCAGGTAACTCCACTCACCTGAGCAGGTAACCCCACTCACCTGAGCAGGTAACCCCACTCACATGAGCAGGTAACCCTCACTCACCTGAGCAGGTAACTCCACTCACCCGAGCAGGTAACTCCACTCACCTGAGCAGGTAACTCCAGTGTCCTGACTGTGTGTGCAGTTATTCACCCCCCATGGGTTGGCAGGGCACCGATCGAGGGCAGGCTCTGTCCCGTTACACCTCACATCATCCAACCAGATGGGCCCAGTCCCCTCTCCATAGTCAGCGGCTCTTGTTGCTGACAGGGCCGTCCCACAGTTCAACAGTCTGCAGACGACACTCGCTGCGTTTATATCCCAGCCATTATCGCAGACGGTCCCCCAGACGGAGTTACGATAGACCTCAACTCTCCCAGAGCACATGTTGTTCCCGTTCACCAGACGCACGGGCACCGGACCTGGAATAGAGACGGGAACACGGTCAGACTGGTCTGGGATTACGGGGATTTTCATTGGGGTCATCGTCTGGACATTTGGGCCCAGGTGTCAGTCTCCTCCCAATATCCCCACTCACCTGAGCAGGTAACCCCACTCACCTGAGCAGGTAGCCCCACTCACCTGAGCAGGTAACTCCACTCACCTGAGCAGGTAACTCCAGCGTCCTGACTGTGTGTGCAGTTATTCACCCCCCATGGGTTGGCAGGGCACTGATCGAGGGCAGGCTCTGTCCCGTTACACCTCACATCATCCAACCAGATGGGCCCAGTCCCCTCTCCATATTGGGCGGCTCTTGTTGCTGACAGGGCCGTCCCACAGTTCAACAGTCTGCAGACGACACTCGCTGCGTTTATGTCCCAGACATTGTCGCAGACGTTCCCCCAGACGGAGCTACGATAGACCTCAACTCTCCCGGAGCACATGTTGTTCCCGTTCACCAGACGCACGGGCACCGGACCTGGAACAGAGACGGGAACATGGTTAGACTGGTCTGGGATTACGGGGACTTTCACTGGGGTCATCGTCTGGACCTGGAATTGAGACGGGAACACGGTTAGACTGGTCTGGGATTACGGGGACTTTCACTGGGGTCATCGTCTGGACCTGGAATAGAGACGGGAACACGGTTAGACTGGTCTGGGATTACGGGGACTTTCACTGGGGTCATCGTCTGGACCTGGAATCGAGACGGGAACACGGATAGACTCTGAGATTAGCAACAGGAACGATATAGGAACAGGAGGAGGCCATTCAGCCCCTCTCGCCTTTTACTTTCGGAACAGGAGGAGGCCATTCAGCCCATCGAACCATTCAGTCTGATCATGGCTGATCTGTGTCCTATCTCCATTTACCCTCCTTGGTTCCCTGTCCCTCGATACCCTTTACCCAACAAAAATCCATCGATCTCAGTCTTGAAAGCTCCAACTGACCCCCAGAATCCACAGCTTTTTCGGGGGAGAGAGTTCCAGATTCCCACTCCCCCTTTGTGTGAAGAAATGCTTCCTGACATCGCCCCTGAACGGGCCGAGCTCCAATTTTAAGATTCTTCCCCCTTGTTCTGGACTCCACCCCCCAGAGGAAATAGTTTCTCTCTCTCGACCCTATCAAATCCTTTAATCATCTTAAACCCCTCGATTAGATCCCCCCTTAATCTTCTATACTCGAGGGAACACAAGTCTAGTCTGTGTGACCCGTCCTCGTAATTTAACTCTTTTATCCCCGGGTATTATTCTGGTGAATCTGTGCCCCCCTCCCCTCCAAGGCCAATCTATCCTTCCTGAGGGGTGGGGCCCAGAATGGAACCCGGTATCAGTCTGAGTCAGTCTTGCTGTCCTGGAACCCAGTATCAGTCTGAGTGAGTCTTGCTGTCCTGGAACCCAGTATCAGTCTGAGTCAGTCTTGCTGTCCTGGAACCCAGTATCAGTCTGAGTAAGTCTTGCTGTCCTGGAACCCAGTATCAGTCTGGGTAAGTCTTGCTGTCCTGGAACCCAGTATCAGTCTGAGTAAGTCTTGCTGTCCTGGAACCCAGTATCAGTCTGAGTCAGTCTTGCTGTCCTGGAACCCAGTATCAGTCTGAGTAAGTCTTGCTGTCCGAGAGTTGTGATATCGAACCCTCCGCCGACTCTCAGATCTTTCCCTTGCTTCGCCTTTGATTCCAGCCACTTTCCCTCGGACTCTCGGTTTTGTTGGGGCTGCTTGGAGTTGAGTTTCCAGATCAGCCACGATCTGATTGAATTGCACAGAACGTACAGCACAGAAACAGGCCATTCGGCCCAACAGGTCCGTGCCGGTGTTTATGCTCCACACGAGCCTCCTCCCTCCCTACTCCCATCTCACCCTATCCCCATATCCTTCTATTCCTTTCTCCCTCATATTCGCCTCAACTACTCCTTGTGGGAGCGAGTTCCACATTCTCACCACTCTCTGGGTGAAGAAGTTTCTCCTGAATTCCCGATTGGATTTATTAGTGACTCTCTTATATTTATGACCCCTCGTTCTGGTCTCCCCCACAAGTGGAAACATCTTCTCTACGTCTACCCTATCAAACCCTTTCATAATCTTAAAGACCGCTATCAGGTCACTCCTCAGTCTTCTCTTTTCTAGAGAGAAGAGTCCCAGTCTGTTCAGTCTTTCCTGATGAGGATATCCAGAATGGTGGACCAGGCTCGAGGGGCTGACTGGCCTCCTCCTGTTCCCGTCTTGCTATGTGCCAAGCTCGGCCGGAGGCTGCCTTGACGTCGAGGCCACTCCCTCTCGGCTCCTCTGTCCGCGCCTGTACCGTAGCAAGGTCTGGAGGGCAAGTAGGTTTGGTGGAAGGTGAGCAGAGCGTGGTGGAAGAGCTTGGGGGGGGTGGGGGGCAGGGGGATGGTCTCCCCAGTGTCCTGAGGCCAACGGTTCTCCCTCAGCCCACATCACCAAAAAACAAAACCTGATCATCGGGGCTCGTTCACCACATCGCTCTGTGTGGGATCTTGCTGTGCCTCCATCACAGCAGTAACTGCACTTTAGAGTAATTCGGCAGTTGTCAAGGGTTTGAGGATGTTTTGGACAGTAAATAAATGAGAGTCCCTCCTTTCGTCCTTTGAAAGAGACAGAAAGCCGCCATCACTGGTTTGGGTCCGATTCTGGGCACCGCACTTTCGGAAAGATGTGAAGGCCTCAGAGAGGGTGCAGAGGAGATTTACTAGAATGGTACCAGGGATGGGAGGCTTCAATTATGTGGAGAGACTGGAGGAGCTGGGATTGTTCTCCTTTAGACCAGAGAAGGTTAAGGGGAGATTGACCAGTGTGGGACCAGGGATGGGGGACTTCAGTTATGTGGAGAGACTGGAGGAGCTGGGATTGTTCTCCTTTAGACCAGAGAAGGTTAAGGGGAGATTGACCAGTGTGGGACCAGGGATGGGGGACTTCAGTTATGTGGAGAGACTGGAGGAGCTGGGATTGTTCTCCTTTAGACCAGAGAAGGTTAAGGGGAGATTGACCAGTGTGGGACCAGGGATGGGGGACTTCAGTTATGTGGAGAGACTGGAGGAGCTGGGATTGTTCCCTTTAGACCAGAGAAGGTTAAGGGGAGATTGACCAGTGTGGGACCAGGGATGGGGGACTTCAGTTATGTGGAGAGACTGGAGGAGCTGGGATTGTTCTCCTTTAGACCAGAGAAAGTTAAGGGGAGATTGACCAGTGTGGGACCAGGGATGGGGGACTTCAGTTATGTGGAGAGACTGGAGGAGCTGGGATTGTTCTCCTTTAGACCAGAGAAGGTTAAGGGGAGATTGACCAGTGTGGGACCAGGGATGGGGGACTTCAGTTATGTGGAGAGACTGGAGGAGCTGGGATTGTTCTCCTTTAGACCAGAGAAGGTTAAGGGGAGATTGACCAGTGTGGGACCAGGGATGGGGGACTTCAGTTATGTGGAGAGACTGGAGGAGCTGGGATTGTTCTCCTTTAGACCAGAGAAGGTTAAGGGGAGATTTGATCGAGGGGTTCAAAATCATGAAGGGTTTTGACAGAGTAAATAAGGAGAAACTGATTCCAGTGGCAGGAGGGTCGGTAACCAGAGGACACAGATTGAAGGTGATCAGGAAAAGAGCCAGAGGGGGAGATGGGGAGACATTATTTTACGCAGCGAGTTGTGATAATCTGGAATTCACTGCCTGAGAGGGCGGTGGGAGCAGATTCAATAGGAACAGGAGGCCATTCAGCCCCTCGAGCCTGTTCCGCCATTCATTTAGATCATGGCTGATCTGTATCCAAATCTTCATCTACCCGCCTTGGCTCAATATCCCTTAATACCCTCGGCTAACAAAGATCTATCGATCTCCGAATTAAAATGATGAATTGAGCTCGCATTCTAGAGTCGAATGGGCAGATACTCTCTGGAGTTTAGAAGAATGAGAGGTGATCTCATTGAAACATATCAGATTCTGAGGGGGCTTCACAGGGTAGATGCTGAGAGGCTGTTTCCTCCTGGCTGGAGAGTCTAGAACTCGGGGGCAGAGTCTCAGGATAAGGGGTCGGACATTCAGGAATGAGATGAGGAGGAATTTCTTCACTCAGAGGGTTGTGAATCTTTGGAATTCTCTACCCCAGAGGGCTGTGGATGCTCAGTCGTTGAGTATATTCAAGGCTGAGATCGATAGATTTTTGGACTCGAGGGGAATCAAGGGATATGGGGATCGGGCGGGAAAGTGGAGTTGAGGTCGAAGATCAGCCATGATCTGATTGAATGGCGGGGCAGGTTTGAGGGGCCGAATGGCCTACCCCTGCTCCTATTTCTTATCTTCTTATGATCTCTCTCCTGAACGGCCTGGCTCTGATTTTAAGGTGATGTCCCCTTGTCCGAGACTCCCTCCACCAGTGGATAAAGTCTCTCTCTATCCACCCGATAAAATCCTTCCAAAATCCTCTCAACCTCAATCAAATCACCCCTTAACCTTCCATATTCCAGGGAATACAAGTCTCGTTCATGGAATCTCTCCTCATAATCTAACCCTTGGAGCTCAGGTAACATTCTGGTGAATCTGCACCGCACTCCTTCCAAGGCCAGTATATCCTTTATATATGTGGTGCCCAGAACTGTACACAGTGCTCCAGATGTGGTCTGACCAGGGGTTTTGTACAGCTGTAGTTAAACTTCCTCCCCTCTATATTCTAGCCCTCTAGTTATAAAGGCAAACATTCCATTCGTGTTTTTAATTATTTATTGTACCTGACATTTTCGTGATCCGGGTACATGGACCCCTAAACCTCTTTGGAGCCTCCACTGTTCTGAGCTTTCCACTTTTAATAAAAACTCCAATCAATCCTTTTTTGGTCCAAAGTGGATGACCTCACACGTACCTGGGTTGAAATCCATCTCCCACAGTTTCACCCACTCACTGAATCTCTCAATGTCTCTCTGTGATGTTATGCCCTCGTCTACACTATTTACCGCACCACCAATCCTCGTATCATCGATAAACGTGGATATAAGGCTCTCCATTGTGTTATCTAAGTCCTTAATGAATATAGTGAACAGTCGAGGCCCCAGCACACATCCTTGTGAGAAACCACCGGTCGAGTACATCTCCATTCTCCCCACTCTCTGTCTAACCAATCCCCGAAGCAATGCCCTTAATTCCATGAGCTTTCATTTCAGCCAACAGCCTCTTATGTGGAACCTTAATCGAACGCCTTCTGGAAGTCCATATAAACGACATCCGTGGACATTCCCCTGTCCACGACTTTAGTTACTTCCTCAGATAATTCGATCAGGTTGGTCAGACCTGACCTCCCCTTTACAAATCCACGTCTCTGAGCCTAAAGCTTCTTTTCCCTTTCCCCCTTCTTGCAACTCTTACGATCGTTTTTTTGTCTTCCTTTGCTGCTCTTTGTACCTCTCCCAGTCCCCTGGATCGACACTATTCTTTGCCCTCTTGTCTGCTCTTTCCTTTACTCTGATGCTATCCCTCACCTCCTTTTGCCGAGCGGGGCTGCTTTATATTGGGAAGTGCAGCCCTTTCCCCTTGGGGGGTATCGACTGGCCCTCTGTTAATCTCTGAACGCCTCCCACTGTTCATCTGTGCTTTTGGCCAGTTTAAGGTTCTCGCTGTCTCTCTCTCTCGCCCCGTTAAAGTTAGTCTCACCAAAATGATGGTAATTTTAAGTTTCTCCTTTTTGCGGGCTAACCTTGAATTCGATCCTGTTCCGATCTCTGTTCGATAAATCTTTCCGTACCGTTGGATTATTAACTAAATCTAGCTTATTACTGTGTAGGAACTTTCAAAAGAGAATTGGATAAATACCTGAAGGGGAAAAGTTGGCAGGGCTACAGGGAAAGAGCAGGGGTTGGTGGGGAGAAGTGGGGCTAATTGGATAGCTCTTTCAAAGAGCCAGCACAGGCACGATGGGCCGATTGGCCTCCTCCCGTGCTGTGGGTTGTTGTGGCACTATGTCCGACCAGCTGTGGGGAGGGGGCAGAAGGAGAAACAGGCTCGAGGAGCGCCATGGACTGACTCCTGCTCCTGAATCTTCAAGGAGGCGATCAGTCAGCGAGACACTCGACGCTGAGACGAGCTTTACCTGAACAAGAGACGCCTGCATCCTGACTGTGCGAACAGTCGGCCTTCACCCAGGGGCTCACCAGGCACCTGTCCAACGAAGCTTCAGTCCCGCTACACCGCAAACCGCCCAGCCAGATCTCCCCGGTCCCTCGGCTCCGGTGGGTCCCTGTTACAGACTCGGCCTTCCCGCAGTTCAGCTGTCGGCAGACCACGTCTCCGTCGGTGAGGTCCCAGCCCTGCTCGCAGACGCTCCCCCAGACGGACTCGTAAAAGATCTCGACTCTCCCCGAGCACATGTTGTTCCCGTCTGCCAGTCTGACCGGGAAGGGCCCTGCGAACAAGGAGACTCCAGCTAAGTTTCACACACACACACACTCACACACACACACAGAGAGCAGGAAAGGCCCAGGCTCCCTCCCCGGCCTGTGATAAGTTAGGCCTGATCTCCCCCCCGGGGATGGACTGAGTGATACCACAGTCCCAGGCTCCCTCCCCGGCCTGTGAAAAGTTAGGCCTGATCTCCCCCCCCAGGGATGGACTGAGTGATACCACAGTCCCAGGCTCCCTCCCCGGCCTGTGATAAGTTAGGCCTGATCTCCCCCCCGGGGATGGACTGAGTGATACCACAGTCCCAGGCTCCCTCCCCGGCCTGTGATAAGTTAGGCCTGATCTCCCCCCCGGGGATGGACTGAGTGATACCACAGTCCCAGGCTCCCTCCCCGGCCTGTGATAAGTTAGGCCTGATCTCCCCCCCCCCCGCCCGCCCACCCGGGGATAGGACTGAGTGGTACCACAGTCCCAGGCTCCCTCCCCGGCCTGTGATAAGTTAGACCTGATCTCCCCCCCGGGGTGTGGGACCGAGTGATACCACAGTCCCAGGCTCCCTCCCCGGCCTGTGATAAGTTAGGCCTGATCTCCCCCCCGGGGATGGACTGAGTGATACCACAGTCCCAGGCTCCCTCCCCGGCCTGTGATAAGTTAGGCCTGATCTCCCCCCCCGGGGGGTGGGACTGAGTGATACCACAGTCCCAGGCTCCCTCCCCGGCCTGTGATAAGTTAGGCCTGATCTCTCCCCCGGGGGGGTGGGACTGAGTGATACCACAGTCCCAGGCTCCCTCCCCGGCCTGTGATAAGTTAGGCCTGATCTCCCCCCCGGGGTGTGGGACCGAGTGATACCACAGTCCCAGGCTCCCTCCCCGGCCTGTGATAAGTTAGGCCTGATCTCTCCCCCGGGGGGGTGGGACTGAGTGATACCACAGTCCCAGGCTCCCTCCCCGGCCTGTGATAAGTTAGGCCTGATCTCCCCCCGACCGGGGATGGGACTGAGTGATACCACAGTCCCAGGCTCCCTCCCCGGCCTGTGAAAAGTTAGGCCTGATCTCCCCCCCCGGGGATGGACTGAGTGATACCACAGTCCCAGGCTCCCTCCCCGGCCTGTGATAAGTTAGGCCTGATCTCCCCCCCGGGGATGGACTGAGTGATACCACAGTCCCAGGCTCCCTCCCCGGCCTGTGATAAGTTAGGCCTGATCTCCCCCCCGGGGATGGACTGAGTGATACCACAGTCCCAGGCTCCCTCCCCGGCCTGTGATAAGTTAGGCCTGATCTCCCCCCCCCCGCCCGCCCACCCGGGGATAGGACTGAGTGGTACCACAGTCCCAGGCTCCCTCCCCGGCCTGTGATAAGTTAGGCCTGATCTCCCCCCCGGGGTGTGGGACCGAGTGATACCACAGTCCCAGGCTCCCTCCCCGGCCTGTGATAAGTTAGGCCTGATCTCCCCCCCGGGGATGGACTGAGTGATACCACAGTCCCAGGCTCCCTCCCCGGCCTGTGATAAGTTAGGCCTGATCTCCCCCCGGGGATGGACTGAGTGATACCACAGTCCCAGGCTCCCTCCCCGGCCTGTGATAAGTTAGGCCTGATCTCCCCCCCCGGGGGGTGGGACTGAGTGATACCACAGTCCCAGGCTCCCTCCCCGGCCTGTGATAAGTTAGGCCTGATCTCTCCCCCGGGGGGGTGGGACTGAGTGATACCACAGTCCCAGGCTCCCTCCCCGGCCTGTGATAAGTTAGGCCTGATCTCCCCCCCGGGGTGTGGGACCGAGTGATACCACAGTCCCAGGCTCCCTCCCCGGCCTGTGATAAGTTAGGCCTGATCTCTCCCCCGGGGGGGTGGGACTGAGTGATACCACAGTCCCAGGCTCCCTCCCCGGCCTGTGATAAGTTAGGCCTGATCTCCCCCCGACCGGGGATGGGACTGAGTGATACCACAGTCCCAGGCTCCCTCCCCGGCCTGTGATAAGTTAGGCCTGATCTCCCCCCCGGGGATGGACTGAGTGATACCACAGTCCCAGGCTCCCTCCCCGGCCTGTGATAAGTTAGGCCTGATCTCCCCCCGGGGATGGACTGAGTGATACCACAGTCCCAGGCTCCCTCCCCGGCCTGTGATAAGTTAGGCCTGATCTCCCCCCGGGGATGGGACTGAGTGATACCACAGTCCCAGGCTCCCTCCCCGGCCTGTGATAAGTTAGGCCTGATCTCCCCCCCCGGGGATGGACTAATCCCCACACAGAGCAGGAAAAGGCATTAATTGCAACGAAGCCTAAATGATGTTTGTATTTGAATTGAGTGCCTTGGCTGTGTCTTTGAACTCCCGCCCGAGACAGAGGGGTTAATTGTTGTCGCACCTTTATCAAATTAAGTTGGAACATGACTGAGTCTCTCAGAGAAGCCAAAATCCTGGACGAAAAAAACATTTCCCTTTGCGAGATACATGAAATGCAAAGCTCGAATTACCGTAGCAGGTGACTCCAGCGTCCTGCCCGTGTGTGCAGTTATTCACCCCCCATGGGCTGGCAGGGCACTGATCGAGGGCAGGCTCCGTCCCCTTACACCTCACGTTATCCAACAAGATGGGTCCAGTCCCCCCTCCGTAAGCTGCCGCATTCGGCACCGACACGGCCGCCCCGCAGTTCAGCAGTCTGCAGACGACACTCGCTGCGTTCAGATCCCAGCCATCATCGCAGACGGTCCCCCAGACGGAGTCACGATAGACCTCAACTCTCCCGGAGCAGTCGTTGCTCCCATTCACCAGCCGTACGGGCACCGGGCCTGGAATAGAGATGGGAAGAGGTTGAATGGTGTAGCACTGCTAACACCCAGCCCTGCCAACCTGTTCGAGGGCAAGGAAGGGAAACAGACCTGCATCTCCATCACCCCTTTCACCACCTCAGGACCTCCCAAAGTGCTTGAGAGACAAAGAAGGAAGTTTTTGGAGTGCAGTCACGATTGTAATGTAGGAACTATGGCAGCCAATTTGCGCACAGCAAGATCCCACAAACAGCAATCAGATCATCGGTGGGTTGAGGGATAATTATTGGCCCCGGGACACCGGGGAGAATTCCCCATCTCTTCTTCCAGTAGTGGCTGTGGGATCTTTTACGTTCACATGCGAGGGCAGACAGGGCCCTCGGTTTAACGTCTCATCTGAAAGACGGCACCTCCGACAGTGCAGCACTCCCTCAGTACTGGGACCGGGGAGTGTGGGCCTGGATTATGGGCTCAAGTCCTAGAGTATATCCATCTCCCTCCGACAGTGCAGCACTCCCTCAGTACTGGGACCGGGGAGTGTGGGCCTGGATTATGGGGCTCAAGTCCGAGAGTATATCCATCTCCCTCCGACAGTGCAGCACTCCCTCAGTACTGGGACCGGGGAGTGTGGGCCTGGATTATGGGCTCGAGTCCTAGAGTATATCCATCTCCCTCCGACAGTGCAGCACTCCCTCAGTACTGGGACCGGGGAGTGTGGGCCTGGATTATGGACTCCACCCCACACCCTCTAAACTCCATGTATGGTTTCGTCCATCATAAGAAGATAAGAAATAGGAGCAGGAGTAGGCCATTCGGCCCCTCGAGCATGGTCCGCCATTCAATCAGATCATGGCTGATCTTTGACCTCAACTCCACTTTCCCGCCCAATCCCCATATCCCTTGATTACCCTCGAGTCCAAAAATCTATCGATCTCAGCCTTGAATATACTCAACGACTGAGCATCCACAGCCCTCTGGGGTAGAGAATTCCAAAGATTCACAACCCTCTGAGTGAAGAAATTCCTCCTCATCTCAGTCTGAAACGTCCGACCCCTTACCCTGAGACTATGCCCCCGAGTTCTAGACTCTCCAGTCAGGGGAAACAGCCTCTCAGCATCTACCCTGTGAAGCCCCCTCAGAATCTGATATGTTTCAATGAGATCACCTCTCATTCTTCTAAACTCCAGAGAGTATCGGCCCATTCTACTCAATCTCTCCTCATAGGACAACCCTCTCATCCCAGGAATCAATCAGGTGAACCTTCGTTGCACCGCCTCGAAGGCAAGTATATCCTTCCTTAGATAAGGAGAGCAAAACTGTACACAGTACTCCAGGTGAGGTCTCACCAAATCCCTGGACAATTGTAGTAAGACTTCCTTACTCTTGTACTACTCCTATCCTCAGATACTAATTTGGGTCGGGGAGTTTATTTGGAGAAAAGAAATCAATATCTTCAGGAGAGAAATGAAAAAATCCATCAGGTATTGTACAGTGAGATAGACAGGAATTATCTCCCAGATCCCCGAGGGTGAGGGGTCAGTGTCTGACCCACCCAGTCTCCATCAGAGGGAGGAGCCCCTTCACCCCCTCTGTCTGGGGGGGTGCGTGGTGAATTAACCCCAGATCCCCGAGGGTGAGGGGTCAGTGTCTGACCCACCCAGTCTCCATCAGAGGGAGGAGCCCCTTCACCCCCTCTGTCTGGGGGGGGAATTATCCCCCAGATCCCCGAGGGTGAGGGGTCAGTGTCTGACCCACCCAGTCTCCATCAGAGGGAGGAGCCCCTTCACCCCCTCTGTCTGGGGGGGGCGGGGGGGTGAATTAACCCCAGATCCCCGAGGGTGAGGGGTCAGTGTCTGACCCACCCAGTCTCCATCAGAGGGAGGAGCCCCTTCACCCCCTCTGTCTGGGGGGGGCGGGGGGGTGAATTAACCCCAGATCCCCGAGGGTGAGGGGTCAGTGTCTGACCCACCCAGTCTCCATCAGAGGGAGGAGCCCCTTCACCCCCTCTGTCTGGGGGGGGCGGGGGGGTGAATTAACCCCAGATCCCCGAGGGTGAGGGGTCAGTGTCTGACCCACCCAGTCTCCATCAGAGGGAGAAGCCCCTTCACCCCCTCTGTCTGGGGGGGGCGGGGGGGTGAATTAACCCCAGATCCCCGAGGGTGAGGGGTCAGTGTCTGACCCACCCAGTCTCCATCAGAGGGAGGAGCCCCTTCACCCCCTCTGTCTGGGGGGGGCGGGGGGGTGAATTAACCCCAGATCCCCGAGGGTGAGGGGTCAGTGTCTGACCCACCCAGTCTCCATCAGAGGGAGGAGCCCCTTCACCCCCTCTGTCCGGGGGGTGGGGGCGTGGTGAATTAACCCCAGATCCCCGAGGGTGAGGGGTCAGTGTCTGACCCACCCAGTCTCCATCAGAGGGAGGAGCCCCTTCACCCCCTCTGTCTGGGGGGGTGCGTGGTGAATTAACCCCAGATCCCCGAGGGTGAGGGGTCAGTGTCTGACCCACCCAGTCTCCATCAGAGGGAGGAGCCCCTTCACCCCCTCTGTCTGGGGGGGGAATTATCCCCCAGATCCCCGAGGGTGAGGGGTCAGTACATCGCCCACCCAGTCTCCATCAGAGGGAGGAGCCTCTTCACCCCCTCCGTCTGGGGGGCGGGGGGGTGAATTAACCCCAGATCCCCGAGGGTGAGGGGTCAGTACATCGCCCACCCAGTGACTGCACCAGCTCGGGATCAGTACAGGATCGCTCCAATGAAGACAGCGGGTGCAGATACGACAGGCCGAATGGCTTTCTGTGCTGTCGATTTCCACGGTTCCCTGATTCGAGGAAATTCCTTCTCCTGACTGTGGGCCCACTCCTGTTACAATCCGGATACACCTCAGATAGGAACCTCACTCACCCGAGCAGGTAACTCCACTCACCCGAGCAGGTAACTCCACTCACCCGAGCAGGTAACTCCACTCACCCGAACAGGTAACTCCACTCACCCGAACAGGTAACCCCACTCACCCGAGCAGGTAACCCCACTCACCTGAGCAGGTAACTCCACTCACCTGAGCAGGTAACCCCACTCACCTGAGCAGGTAACCCCACTCACCCGAGCAGGTAACTCCACTCACCCGAACAGGTAACCCCACTCACCCGAGCAGGTAACTCCACTCACCCGAACAGGTAACTCCACTCACCCGAGCAGGTAACTCCAATCACCCGAACAGGGAACTCCTCTCACCCGAACAGGTAACTCCACTCACCCGAGCAGGTAACTCCAATCACCCGAGCAGGTAACTCCACTCACCCGAACAGGTAACTCCACTCACCCGAACAGGTAACTCCACTCACCCGAACAGGTAACTCCAATCACCCGAGCAGGAAACTCCACTCACCCGAGCAGGTAACTCCACTCACCCGAGCAGGTAACTCCACTCACCCGAACAGGTAACTCCACTCACCCGAACAGGTAACTCCACTCACCCGAACAGGTAACTCCAATCACCCGAACAGGTAACTCCACTCACCCGAGCAGGTAACTCCACTCACCCGAACAGGTAACTCCACTCACCCGAACAGGTAACTCCACTCACCCGAGCAGGTAACTCCACTCACCCGAGCAGGAAACTCCACTCACCCGAGCAGGAAACTCCACTCACCCGAGCAGGAAACTCCACTCACCTGAGCAGGTAACCCCACTCACCCGATCAAGTAACTCCACTCACCTGAGCAGGTAACTTCAGCGTCCTGACTGTGTGTGCAGTTATTCACCCCCCATGGGTTGGCAGGGCACTGATCGAGGGCAGGCTCTGTCCCGTTACACCTCACATCATCCAACCAGATGGGCCCAGTCCCCTCTCCATATTGGGCGGCTCTTGTTGCTGACAGGGCCGTCCCACAGTTCAACAGTCTGCAGACGACACTCGCTGCGTTTATATCCCAGACATTATCGCAGACGGTCCCCCAGACGGAGTTACGATAGACCTCAACTCTCCCGGAGCACATGTTGCTCCCGTTCACCAGACGCACGGGCACTGGACCTGGAATTGAGACGGGAACACGGTTAGACTGGTCTGGGATTACGGGGACTTTCACTGGGGTCATCGTCTGGACCTGGAATAGAGATGGGAACACGGTTGGACTGGTCTGGGATTACAGCGACTTTCACTGGGGTCATCGTCTGGACCTGGAATAGAGACGGGAACACAGTTAGACTGGTCTGGGATTACAGGGACTTTCACTGGGGTCATCGTCTGGACCTGGAATAGAGACGAAAACATGGTTAGACTGGTCTGGGATTACTGGGACTTTCACGGGGGTCATCGTCTGGACCTGGAATAGAGACGGGAACACGGTCAGACTGGTCTGGGATTACGGGGACTTTCACGGGGGGCCATGCGTGAAGTTTATAACTGCACACAGTCCCTGGAACTTGTACCTCAGTTAGGCCACAGCTGGAGTATTGGAGACAGTTTGGGAGTGACCAGGGGTGAAGGGGATACAGTTACAGAGAGAGACTGGTTAAGATTAAGGGGGTCCTGAGAGATTACTGAATGTTACCAGGGGTGAGGGAGCAGGAGAGAGGGATTAGACTGGGTGGGATATTAAAGGGTACGGGGAGTGAGGGGGAGAGTGGGATGAGACTGGGTGGGATATTAAAGGGAACGGGGAGTGAGGGGAGAGTGGGATTAGACTGGGTGGGATATTAAAGGGTACGGGGAGTGAGGGGGAGAGTGGGATTAGACTGGGTGGGATATTAAAGGGTACGGGGAGTGAGGGGGAGAGTGGGATTAGACTGGGTGGGATATTAAAGGGAACGGGGAGTGAGGGGGAGAGTGGGATTAGACTGGGTGGGATATTAAAGGGTACGGGGAGTGAGGGGAGAGTGGGATTAGACTGGGTGGGATATTAAAGGGTACGGGGAGTGAGGGGGAGAGTGGGATTAGACTGGGTGGAATATTAAAGGGAACGGGGAGTGAGGGGGAGAGTGGGATTAGACTGGGTGGGATATTAAAGGGTACGGGGAGTGAGGGGGAGAGTGGGATTAGACTGGGTGGGATATTAAAGGGGACGGGGAGTGAGGGGGAGAGTGGGATTAGACTGGGTGGGATATTAAAGGGTACGGGGAGTGAGGGGGAGAGTGGGATTAGACTGGGTGGGATATTAAAGGGTACGGGGTGTGAGGGGGAGAGTGGGATTAGACTGGGTGGAATATTAAAGGGAACGGGGAGTGAGGGGGAGAGAGGGATTGGACTGGGTGGGATATTAAAGGGTATGGGGAGTGAGGGGGAGAGTGGGATTAGACTGAGTGGAATATTAAAGGGTATGGGGAGTGAGGGGGAGAGTGGGATGAGACTGGGTGGGCTATTAAAGGGTATGGGGAGTGAGGGGGAGAGTGGGATTAGACTGGGTGGGCTATTAAAGGGTATGGGGAGTGAGGGGGAGAGTGGGATTAGACTGGGTGGGATATTAAAGGGTACGGGGAGTGAGGGGGAGAGTGGGATGAGACTGGGTGGGATATTAAAGGGTACAGGGAGTGAGGAGAGAGTGGGATTAGACTGGGTGGGATATTAAAGGGTACGGGGAGTGAGGGGGAGAGTGGGATTAGACTGGGTGGGATATTAAAGGGTACGGGGAGTGAGGGGGAGAGTGGGATTAGACTGGGTGGGATATTAAAGGGTACGGGGTGTGAGGGGGAGAGTGGGATTAGACTGGGTGGAATATTAAAGGGAACGGGGAGTGAGGGGGAGAGAGGGATTGGACTGGGTGGGATATTAAAGGGTATGGGGAGTGAGGGGGAGAGTGGGATTAGACTGAGTGGAATATTAAAGGGTATGGGGAGTGAGGGGGAGAGTGGGATGAGACTGGGTGGGCTATTAAAGGGTATGGGGAGTGAGGGGGAGAGTGGGATTAGACTGGGTGGGCTATTAAAGGGTATGGGGAGTGAGGGGGAGAGTGGGATTAGACTGGGTGGGATATTAAAGGGTACAGGGAGTGAGGGGGAGAGTGGGATTAGACTGGGTGGGATATTAAAGGGTACGGGGAGTGAGGGGGAGAGTGGGATGAGACTGGGTGGGATATTAAAGGGTACAGGGAGTGAGGAGAGAGTGGGATTAGACTGGGTGGGATATTAAAGGGTACGGGGAGTGAGGGGGAGAGTGGGATTAGACTGGGTGGGATATTAAAGGGTACGGGGAGTGAGGGGAGAGTGGGATTCGACTGGGTGGGATATTAAAGGGTACGGGGAGTGAGGGGGAGAGTGGGATTAGACTGGGTGGGATATTAAAGGGTACGGGGAGTGAGGGAGAGAGTGGGATTAGACTGAGTGGGATATTAAAGGGTACGGGGAGTGAGGGTGAGAGTGGGATTAGACTGGGTGGGATATTAAAGGGTACGGGGAGTGAGGGGGAGAGTGGGATTAGACTGGGTGGGATATTAAAGGATATGGGGAGTGAGGGGGAGTGTGGGATTAGACTGGGTGGGATATTAAAGGGTACGGGGATTGAGGGGGAGAGTGGGATTAGACTGGGTGGGATATTAAAGGGAACGGGGAGTGAGGGAGAGAGTGGGATTAGACTGAGTGGGATATTAAAGGGTACGGGGAGTGAGGGTGAGAGTGGGATTAGACTGGGTGGGATATTAAAGGGTACGGGGAGTGAGGGGGAGAGTGGGATTAGACTGGGTGGGATATTAAAGGATATGGGGAGTGAGGGGGAGTGTGGGATTAGACTGGGTGGGATATTAAAGGGTACGGGGATTGAGGGGGAGAGTGGGATTAGACTGGGTGGGATATTAAAGGGAACGGGGAGTGAGGGGAGAGTGGGATTAGACTGGGTGGGATATTAAAGGGTACGGGGAGTGAGGGGAGAGTGGGATTAGACTGGGTGGGGTATTAAAGGGTACGGGGAGTGAGGGAGAGAGTGGGATTAGACTGGGTGGGATATTAAAGGGTACGGGGAGTGAGGGGGAGAGTGGGATTAGACTGGGTGGGATATTAAAGGGTACGGGGAGTGAGGGGGAGAGTGGGATTAGACTGGGTGGGATATTAAAGGGTACGGGGAGTGAGGGGGAGAGTGGGATTAGACTGGGTGGGATATTAAAGGGTGAGGGGAGTGAGGGGGAGAGTGGGATTAGACTGGGTGGGATATTAAAGGGTACGGGGAGTGAGGGGAGAGTGGGATTAGACTGGGTGGGATATTAAAGGGTACGGGGAGTGAGGGGGAGAGTGGGATTAGACTGGGTGGGATATTAAAGGGTACGGGGAGTGAGGGGAGAGTGGGATTAGACTGGGTGGGATATTAAAGGGTACGGGGAGTGAGGGGAGAGTGGGATTAGACTGGGTGGGATATTAAAGGGTACGGGGAGTGAGGGGGAGAGTGGGATTAGACTGGGTGGGATATTAAAGGGTACGGGGAGTGAGGGGGAGAGTGGGATTAGACTGGGTGGGATATTAAAGGGTACGGGGAGTGAGGGGGAGAGTGGGATTAGACTGGGTGGGATATTAAAGGGGACAGGGAGTGAGGGGGAGAGTGGGATTAGACTGGGTGGGATATTAAAGGGTACAGGGAGTGAGGGGGAGAGTGGGATTAGACTGGGTGGGATATTAAAGGGTACGGGGAGTGAGGGGAGAGTGGGATTAGACTGGGTGGGATATTAAAGGGTACGGGGAGTGAGGGGAGAGAGGGATTAGACTGGGTGGGATATTAAAGGGTACGGGGAGTGAGGGGGAGAGTGGGATTAGACTGGGTGGGATATTAAAGGGTACGGGGAGTGAGGGGGAGAGTGGGATTAGACTGGGTGGGATATTAAAGGGAACGGTGAGTGAGGGGGAGAGTGGGATTAGACTGGGTGGGATATTAAAGGGTACGGGGAGTGAGGGGGAGAGTGGGATTAGACTGGGTGGGATATTAAAGGGTACGGGGAGTGAGGGGGAGAGTGGGATTAGACTGAGTGGGATATTAAAGGGTACGGGGAGTGAGGGGGAGAGTGGGATTAGACTGGGTGGGATATTAAAGGGTACGGGGAGTGAGGGGGAGAGTGGGATTAGACTGGGTGGGATATTAAAGGGTACGGGGAGTGAGGTGGAGAGTGGGATTAGACTGGGTGGGATATTAAAGGGTACGGGGAGTGAGGGGGAGAGTGGGATTAGACTGGGTGGGATATTAAAGGGTACGGGGAGTGAGGGGGAGAGTGGGATTAGACTGGGTGGGATATTAAAGGGTATGGGGAGTGAGGGGAGAGTGGGATTAGACTGGGTGGGATATTAAAGGATATGGGGAGTGAGGTGGAGAGTGGATTTAGACTGGGTGGGATATTAAAGGGTACGGGGAGTGAGGGGGAGAGTGGGATGATACTGGGTGGGATATTAAAGGGTACGGGGAGTGAGGGGGAGAGTGGGATTAGACTGGGTGGGATATTAAAGGGTACGGGGAGTGAGGGGGAGAGTGGGATTAGACTGGGTGGGATATTAAAGGGTACGGGGAGTGAGGGGAGAGTGGGATTAGACTGGGTGGGATATTAAAGGGTACGGGGAGTGAGGGGGAGAGTGGGATTAGACTGGGTGGGATATTAAAGGGTACGGGGAGTGAGGGGGAGAGTGGGATTAGACTGGGTGGGATATTAAAGGGTATGGGGAGTGAGGGGGAGAGTGGGATTAGACTGGGTGGGATATTAAAGGGTACGGGGAGTGAGGGGGAGAGTGGGATTAGACTGGGTGGGATATTAAAGGGTACGGGGAGTGAGGGGAGAGTGGGATTAGACTGGGTGGGATATTAAAGGGTACGGGGAGTGAGGGGAGAGTGGGATTAGACTGGGTGGGATATTAAAGGGTATGGGGAGTGAGGGGGAGAGAGGGATTAGACTGAGTGGGATATTAAAGGGTACGGGGAGTGAGGGGGAGAGTGGGATTAGACTGGGTGGGATATTAAAGGGTACGGGGAGTGAGGGGGAGAGTGGGATTAGACTGGGTGGGATATTAAAGGGTACGGGGAGTGAGGGGAGAGTGGGATTAGACTGGGTGGGATATTAAAGGGTACGGGGAGTGAGGGGGAGAGTGGGATTAGACTGGGTGGGATATTAAAGGGTACGGGGAGTGAGGGGGAGAGTGGGATTAGACTGGGTGGGATATTAAAGGGTACAGGGAGTGAGGGGGAGAGTGGGATTAGACTGGGTGGGATATTAAAGGGTACGGGGAGTGAGGGGGAGAGTGGGATTAGACTGGGTGGGATATTAAAGGGTACGGGGAGTGAGGGGGAGAGTGGGATTTGACTGGGTGGGATATTAAAGGGTACGGGGAGTGAGGGGGAGAGTGGGATTTGACTGGGTGGGATATTAAAGGGAACGGGGAGTGAGGGGGAGAGTGGGATTAGACTGGGTGGGATATTAAAGGGTACGGGGAGTGAGGGGGAGAGTGGGATTAGACTGGGTGGGATATTAAAGGGGACGGGGAGTGAGGGGGAGAGTGGGATTAGACTGGGTGGGATATTAAAGGGTACGGGGAGTGAGGGGGAGAGTGGGATTAGACTGGGTGGGATATTAAAGGGTACGGGGAGTGAGGGGGAGAGTGGGATTAGACTGGGTGGGATATTAAAGGGTACGGGGAGTGAGGGGGAGAGTGGGATTAGACTGGGTGGGATATTAAAGGGGACGGGGAGTGAGGGGGAGAGTGGGATTAGACTGGGTGGGATATTAAAGGGTACGGGGAGTGAGGGGAGAGTGGGATTAGACTGGGTGGGATATTAAAGGGTACGGGGAGTGAGGGGAAGAGTGGGATTAGACTGGGTGGGATATTAAAGGGTACGGGGAGTGAGGGGAGAGTGGGATTAGACTGGGTGGGATATTAAAGGGTACGGTGAGTGAGGGGAGAGTGGGATTAGACTGGGTGGGATATTAAAGGGTACGGGGAGTGAGGGGGAGAGTGGGATTAGACTGGGTGGGATATTAAAGGGTACGGGGAGTGAGGGGGAGAGTGGGATTAGACTGGGTGGGATATTAAAGGGTACGGGGAGTGAGGGGAGAGTGGGATTAGACTGGGTGGGATATTAAAGGGTACGGGGAGTGAGGGGAGAGTGGGATTAGACTGGGTGGGATATTAAAGGGTATGGGGAGTGAGGGGGAGAGTGGGATTAGACTGGGTGGGATATTAAAGGGTAGGGGGAGTGAGGGGGAGAGTGGGATTAGACTGGGTGGGATATTAAAGGGGACGGGGAGTGAGGGGGAGAGTGGGATTAGACTGGGGGGGATATTAAAGGGTACGGGGAGTGAGGGGGAGAGTGGGATTAGACCGGGTGGGATATTAAAGAGTACGGGGAGTGAGGGGGAGAGTGGGATTAGACTGGGTGTGATATTAAAGGGTATGGGGAGTGAGGGGGAGAGTGGGATTAGACTGGGTGGGATATTAAAGGGTACGGGGAGTGAGGGGGAGAGTGGGATTAGACTGGGTGGGCTATTAAAGGGTACGGGGAGTGAGGGGAAGAGTGGGATTAGACTGGGTGGGATATTAAAGGGTACGGGGAGTGAGGGGGAGAGTGGGATTAGACTGGGTGGGATATTAAAGGGGACGGGGAGTGAGGGGAGAGTGGGATTGGACTGGGTGGGATATTAAAGGGTACGGGGAGTGAGGGGGAGAGTGGGATTAGACTGGGTGGGATATTAAAGGGTATGGGGAGTGAGGGGGAGAGTGGGATTAGACTGGGTGGGATATTAAAGGGTACGGGGAGTGAGGGGAAGAGTGGGATTAGACTGGGTGGGATATTAAAGGGGACGGGGAGTGAGGGGGAGAGTGGGATTAGACTGGGTGGGATATTAAAGGGTACGGGGAGTGAGGGGGAGAGTGGGATTAGACTGGGTGGGATATTAAAGGGTACGGGGAGTGAGGGGGAGAGTGGGATTAGACTGGGTGGGATATTAAAGGGTACGGAGAGTGAGGGGAGAGTGGGATTAGACTGGGTGGGATATTAAAGGGTACGGGGAGTGAGGGGGAGAGTGGGATTAGACTGGGTGGGATATTAAAGGGTACGGGGAGTGAGGGGAGAGTGGGATTAGACTGGGTGGGATATTAAAGGGTACGGGGAGTGAGGGGGAGAGTGGGATTAGACTGGGTGGGATATTAAAGGGTACGGGGAGTGAGGGGGAGAGTGGGATTAGACTGGGTGGGATATTAAAGGGTACGGGGAGTGAGGGGGAGAGTGGGATTAGACTGGGTGGGATATTAAAGGGTACGGGGAGTGAGGGGAGAGTGGGATTTGACTGAGTGGGATATTAAAGGGTACGGGGAGTGAGGGGAGAGTGGGATTAGACTGGGTGGGATATTAAAGGATATGGGGAGTGAGGGGGAGAGTGGGATTAGACCGAGTGGGATATTAAAGGGTACGGGGAGTGAGGGGGAGAGTGGGATTAGACTGGGTGGGATATTAAAGGGAACGGGGAGTGAGGGGGAGAGTGGGATTAGACTGGGTGGGATATTAAATGGTACGGGGAGTGAGGGGGAGAGTGGGATTAGACTGGGTGGGATATTAAAGGGTACGGTGAGTGAGGGGGAGAGTGGGATTAGACTGGGTGGGATATTAAAGGGTACGGGGAGTGAGGGGAGAGTGGGATTAGACTGGGTGGGATATTAAAGGGTACGGTGAGTGAGGGGAGAGTGGGATTAGACTGGGTTGGATATTAACGGGTATGGGGAGTGAGGGGGAGAGTGGGATTAGACTGGGTGGGATATTAAAGGGTACAGGGAGTGAGGGGGAGAGTGGGATTTGACTGGGTGGGATATTAAAAGGTATGGGGAGTGAGGGGGAGAGTGGGATTAGACTGGGTGGGATATTCAAGGGTATGGGGAGTGAGGAGGAGAGTGGGATTAGACTGGGTGGGATATTAAAGGGTATGGGGAGTGAGGGGGAGAGTGGGATTTGACCCCATTATCCTGAGACTATGTCCCCTAGTTCCAGACTCTCCAGCCAGGGGAAACAGCCTCTCAGCATCTACCCTGTGAAGCCCCCTCAGAATCTGATATGTTTCAATGAGATCACCTCTCATTCTTCTAAACTCCAGAGAGTATCGGCCCATTCTACTCAATCTCTCCTCATGGGACAACCCTCTCATCCCAGGAATCAATCAGGTGAACCTTCATTGCACCCCCTCTAAGGCAAGTCTATCCTTCCTTAGATAAGGAGAGCAAAACTGTACACAGTACTCCAGGTGAGGTCTCACCAAATCCCTGTACAATTGTAGTAAGACTTCCTTACTCTTGGACTCCAACCTCCTTGTAATAAAGGCCAACATACCATTTGCTTTCCGAATTACTTGCTGTACCTGCATGTTAACTTTCTGTGTTTCGTGTCCCAGGACACCCAAATCCCTCTGAACACCAACATTTAATAGTTTCTCACCATTTACAAAATATTCTGTTTTTCTCTTCTTCCTACCAAAGTGAATAACCTCACATTTCCCCACATTATACTCCATCTGCCACCTTCTTGCCCACTCACTTCACCTGTCCATATCCCTTTGCAGACTCTTTGTGTCCTCCTCACAGCTTACTTTCCCACCGAGCTTTGTATCATCAGCAAACTTGGATACATTAAACTCGGTCCCTTCATCTCAGTCATTAATATATTGCAGATTCTTAATTTTAATATCTGTAAAGTGTCTCAGATGTTGAGAAATGTTTAATGAAGTTATTACATTTATTCATGACTTCCTGACCTGCCCTAACCCTGTTTGCAGCGGGACGTGGGAGGGAGAAGAGGATGAGACCAAGAGGCCACACTCGATATGGACAGCCCAGCGATGAATTGGGGCCTGTGACGGGACTCTCACCTGAGCAGGTAACTCCAGCGTCCTGACTGTGTGTGCAGTTATTCACCCCCCATGGGTTGGCCGGGCACTGATCGAGGGCAGGCTCTGTCCCCTGACACCTCACATCATCCAACCAGATCTCCCCGCTCCCCTCTCCGAAATAGGCCGCTGTGGTTCCTGACAGGGCCGTCCCACAGTTCAACAGTCTGCAGACGACACCTGCTCCTTTAATGTCCCAGCCATTGTCGCAGACGGTCCCCCAGACGGAGTTACGATAGACCTCGACTCTCCCGGAGCACATGTTGTTCCCGTTCACCAGACGCACGGGCACCGGACCTGGAATAGAGACGGGAACAACTTTCACTGGGGTCATCGTCTGGACCTGGAATAGAGACGGGAACACGGTCAGACTGGTCTGGGATTACGGGGACTTTCACTGGGGACATCGTCTGGACCTGGATCACTGGGGACATCGTCTGGACCTGGAATAGAGACGGGAACACGGTCAGACTGGTCTGGGATTACGGGGACTTTCACTGGGGTCATCGTCTGGACCTGGAATAGAGACGGGAACACGGTCAGACTGGTCTGGGATTACGGGGACTTTCACTGGGGTCATCGTCTGGACCGGGAATAGAGACGGGAACACGGTTAATCCCACTGCCCCACTCTCGCCCCATAGCCCGGGATCAATCTCAAACTAATCCCACTGCCCCACTCTCTCCCCATTGTCCTGTATTAATCCAAAACTAATCCCACTATCCCACTCTCTCCCCATAGCCCTGTATCAATCCCAAACCAATCCCACTGCCCCACTCTCGACCCGTAGCCCTGTATTAATCCAAAACTTATCCCACTCTCTCCCCACAGTCCTGCATCAATCCCAATCTAATCCCACTGCCCCGCTCTCTTCCCATAATCCAGTATCAATCCCCAAACTGATCCCACTGCCCCACTGTCTCCCCATAGCCCTGTAGCAATCCCAAACTAATCCCACTGCCCCACTGTCTCCCCAAAGTCCTGTATCAATCCCAAACTAATCCCACTGCCCCGCTCTCTCCGCATAGCCCTGTATCAATCCCCAAACTAATCCCACTGCCCCACTCTCTCCCCATAGCCCTGTATCAATCCCAAACTAATCCCACTGCCCCACTCTCTCCCCATAGCCCTGTATCAATCCCCAAACTAATCCCACTGTCCCACACTCTCCCCATAGCCCTGTATCAATCCCAAACTAATCCCACTGCCCCACTCTCTCCCCATAGCCCTGTATCAATCCCAAACTAATCCCACTGCCCCACTCTCTCCCCATAGTCCTATATCAATCCCAAACTAATCCCACTGCCCCACTCTCTCCCCATAGCCCTGTATCAATCCCCAAACTAATCCCACTGCCCCACTCTCTCCCCATAGCCCTGTATCAATCCCCAAACTAATCCCACTGCCCCACTTTCTCACCGTAGTCCTGTATCAATCCCAAACTAATCCCACTGCCCCACTCTCTCCCCATAGTCCTATATCAATCCCAAACTAATCCCACTGCCCCGCTCTCTCCCCATCGCCCTGTATCAATCCCAAACTAATCCCACTGTCCCGCTCTCTCCCCATAGCCCTGTATCAATCCGAAACTAATCCCACTGTCCCGCTCTCTCCCCACAGCCCTGTATCAATCCCAAACTAATCCCACTGCCCCACACTCTCCCCATAGCCCTGTATCAATCCCAAACTAATCCCACTGTCCCGCTCTCTCCCCATAGCCCTGTATCAATCTGAAACTAATCCCACTGCCCCACTCTTTCCACATAGCCCGGTATCAATCCCAAACTAATCCCACTGGCCCACTCTCTCACCGTAGCCCTGTATCAATCCCAATCTAATCCCACTGCCCCGCTCTCTTCCCATAATCCTGTATCAATCCCCAAACTAATCCCACTGCCCCACTTTCTCACCGTCGTCCTGTATCAATCCCAAACGAATCCCACTGCCCCACTGTCTCCCCATAGCCCTGTATCAATCCCAAACTAATCCCACTTCCCCACTGTCTCCCCATAGTCCTGTATCAATCCCAAACTAATCCCACTGCCCCGCTCTCTCCCGAAAGTCCTGTATCAATCCCAAACTAATCCTACTGCCTCGGTCTCTCCTCATAGCCCTGTATCAATCCCAAACTAATCCCACTGCCCCGCTCTCTCCCGATAGTCCTGTATCAATCCCCAAAATAATCCCACTGCCCCGCTCTCTCCCCAAAGCCCTGTATCAATCCCATGCTAATCCCACTGCCCCACTCTCTCCCCAAAGCCCTGTATCAATCCCATGCTAATCCCACTGCCCCACTCTCTCCCCATAGCCCTGTGTCAATCGCAATCTAATCCCACTGCCCCACTCTCTCCCCATTGTCCTGGGCTTTGTTTGCAGGAATCTCTCTGATCACAGTGACACATTGTGAAAGACCCAATAGACACACGGAGCAGGTAACTCCACTCACCTGAGCAGGTAACTCCACTCACCTGAGCAGGTAACTCCACTCAGCTGAGCAGGTAACCCCACTCACCTGAGCAGGTAACTCCACTCACCTGAGCAGGTAACTCCACTCACCTGAGCAGGTAACCCCACTCACCTGAGCAGGTAACTCCACTCACCTGAGCAGGTAACCCCACTATCCTGAGCAGGTAACCCCACTCACCTGAGCAGGTAACCCCACTCACCTGAGCAGGTAACTCCACTCACCTGAGCAGGTAACCCCACTATCCTGAGCAGGTAACCCCACTCACCTGAGCAGGTAACTCCAGCGTCCTGCCTGTGTGTGCAGTTATTCACCCCCCCTGGGTTGGCAGGGCACTGATCGAGGGCAGGCTCTGTCCCGTTACACCTCACATCATCCAACCAGATGGGCCCAGTCCCCTCTCCATAGTCAGCGGCTCTTGTTGCTGACAGGGCCGTCCCACAGTTCAACAGTCTGCAGACGACACTCGCTGCGTTTATGTCCCAGCCATTGTCACAGACGGTCCCCCAGACGGAGTTACGATGGACCTCAACTCTCCCGGAGCACATGTTGTTCCCGTTCACCAGACGCACGGGCACCGGACCTGGAATAGAGACAGGAACACGGTTAGACTGTTCTGGGATTACGGGGACTTTCACTGGGCTCATCGTCTGGACCTGGAATAGAGACGGGAACACAGTTAGACTGGTCTGGGATTACGGGGACTTTCACTGGGGTCATCGTCTGGACCGGGAATAGAGACGGGAACACGGTCAGACTGGTCTGGGATTACGGGGACTTTCACTGGGGTCATCGTCTGGACCTGGAATAGAGACGGGAACACGGTTAGACTGGTCTGGGATTACGGGGACTTTCACTGGGGTCATCGTCTGGACCTGGAATAGAGACGGGAACACGGTTAGACTGGTCTGGGACTATCTGCAGAAACAGATCGTCCCATGTCGATGGCAAATCTGCTGAGGAACAGGGGGCGGGCGGCAGGAATGAGGAAGAAGTCAGTTTATGAGGCAACTCAAGGAACAGGGCTGGAACCAGTTTCAGTCCGACCCAGGAGAGAGGGGGGGAGAGGTTTAGGGAGGGAATTACAGAGCTTAGGGTCCAGGCAGCTGAAGGCACGGCCGCCAATGGTGGAGCGATTAAAATCGGGGGATGGACAAGAGGCCAGAATTGGAGGGGAGCAGAGATCTCGGAGGGTTGTCGGGCTGGAGGAGGTTACAGAGATAGGGAGGGGACGAGGGCCATGGAGGAATTTGAACAGGAGGATGAGGATTGTAGGGCTGGAAGAGGTGACAGAGATAGGGAGGGGGGGCGAGTTTGGATACGGGGGGTGAGGGGTGAACGGGACTCGGTGTGAATTAGGATACGGGGGGGTGAGGGGTGAACGGGACTCGGTGTGAATTAGCATACGGGGGGTGAGGGGTGAACGGGACTCGGTGTGAGTTAGGATACGGGGGGGTGAGGGGTGAACGGGACTCGGTGTGAGTTAGGATACGGGGGGGAGGGGGGTGAACGGGACTCGGTGTGAGTTAGGATACGGGGGGGAGGGGGGTGAACGGGACTCGGTGTGAGTTAGGATACGCGGGGGTGAGGGGTGAACGGGACTCGGTGTGAGTTAGGATATGGGAGGTTGAGGGGTGAACGGGACTCGGTGTGAGTTAGGATACGGGGGGTGAGGGGTGAACGGGACTCGGTGTGAGTTAGGATACGGGGGGGTGAGGGGTGAACGGGACTCGGTGTGAGTTAGGATACGGGGGGGTGAGGGGTGAACGGGACTCGGTGTGAGTCAGGATACGGGGGGTGAGGGGTGAACGGGACTCGGTGTGAGTTAGGATACGGGGGGGTGAGGGGTGAACGGGACTCGGTGTGAGTTAGGATACGGGGGGGGGGTGAGGGGTGAACGAGACTCGGTGTGAGTTCGGATACGGGGGGGGGTGAGGGGTGAACGGGACTCGGTGTGAGTTAGGATACGGGGGGTGAGGGGTGAACGGGACTCGGTGTGAGTTAGGATACGGGGGGGGTGAGGGGTGAACGGGACTCGGTGTGAGTTAGGATACGGGGGGGTGAGGGGTGAACGGGACTCGGTGTGAGTTAGGATACGGGGGGTGAGGGGTGAACGGGACTCGGTGTGAGTTAGGATACGGGGGGGTGAGGGGTGAACGGGACTCGGTGTGAGTTAGGATACGGGGGGGTGAGGGGTGAACGGGACTCGGTGTGAGTTAGGATACGGGGAGGGTGAGGGGTGAACGGGACTCGGTGTGAGTTAGGATACGGGGGGTGAGGGGTGAACGGGACTCGGTGTGAGTTAGGATACGGGGGGTGAGGGGTGAACGGGACTCGGTGTGAGTTAGGATACGGGGGGTGAGGGGTGAACGGGACTCGGTGTGAGTTAGGATACGGGGGGTGAGGGGTGAACGGGACTCGGTGTGAGTTAGGATACGTGGGGGTGAGGGGTGAACGGGACTCGGTGTGAGTTAGGATACGGGGGGTGAGGGGTGAACGGGACTCGGTGTGAGTGAGGATACGGGGGGGGTGAGGGGTGAACGGGACTCGGTGTGAGTTAGGATACGGGGGGGTGAGGGGTGAACGGGACTCGGTGTGAGTTAGGATACGGGGGGTGAGGGGTGAACGGGACTCGGTGTGAGTTAGGATACGGGGGGGGTGAGGGGTGAACGGGACTCGGTGTGAGTTAGGATACGGGGGGGTGAGGGGTGAACGGGACTCGGTGTGAGTTAGGATACGGGGGGTGAGGGGTGAACGGGACTCGGTGTGAGTTAGCATACGGGGGGAGGTGAGGGGTGAACGGGACTCGGTGTGAGTTAGGATACGGGGGGTGAGGGGTGAACGGGACTCGGTGTGAGTTAGGATACGGAGGGGTGAGGGGTGAACGGGACTCGGTGTGAGTTAGGATACGGGGGGGTGAGGGGTGAACGGGACTCGGTGTGAGTTAGGATACGGGGGGGTGAGGGGTGAACGGGACTCGGTGTGAGTTAGGATACGGGGGGGTGAGGGGTGAACGGGACTCGGTGTGAGTTAGGATACGGGGGGGTGAGGGGTGAACGGGACTCGGTGTGAGTTAGGATACGGGGGGGTGAGGGGTGAACGGGACTCGGTGTGAGTTAGGATACGGGGGGGTGAGGGGTGAACGGGACTCGGTGTGAGTTAGGATACGGGGGGTGAGGGGTGAACGGGACTCGGTGTGAGTTAGGATACGGGGGGGGTGAGGGGTGAACGGGACTCGGTGTGAGTTAGGATACGGGGGGGTGAGGGGTGAACGGGACTCGGTGTGAGTTAGGATACGGGGGGGGTGAGGGGTGAACGGGACTCGGTGTGAGTTCGGATACGGGGGGTGAGGGGTGAACGGGACTCGGTGTGAGTTAGGATACGGGGGGGGTGAGGGGTGAACGGGACTCGGTGTGAGTTAGGATACGGGGGGGTGAGGGGTGAACGGGACTCGGTGTGAGTTAGGATACGGGGGGGGTAAGGGGTGAACGGGACTCGGTGTGAGTTCGGATACGGGGGGGGGGGTGAGGGGTGAACGGGACTCGGTGTGAGTTAGGATACGGGGGTGAGGGGTGAACGGGACTCGGTGTGAGTTAGGATACGGGGGTGAGGGGTGAACGGGACTCGGTGTGAGTTAGGATACGGGGGGGTGAGGGGTGAACGGGACTCGGTGTGAGTTAGGATACGGGGGGCTGAGGGGTGAACGGGACTCGGTGTGAGTTAGGATACGGGGGGGGTGAGGGGTGAACGGGACTCGGTGTGAGTTAGGATACGGGGGGGTGAGGGGTGAACGGGACTCGGTGTGAGTTAGGATACGGGGGGGGTGAGGGGTGAACGGGACTCGGTGTGAGTTCGGATACGGGGGGTGAGGGGTGAACGGGACTCGGTGTGAGTTCGGATACGGGGGGTGAGGGGTGAACGGGACTCGGTGTGAGTTCGGATACGGGGGGGGGGGTGAGGGGTGAACGGGACTCGGTGTGAGTTAGGATACGGGGGTGAGGGGTGAACGGGACTCGGTGTGAGTTAGGATACGGGGGGTGAGGGGTGAACGGGACTCGGTGTGAGTTAGGATACGGGGGTGAGGGGTGAACGGGACTCGGTGTGAGTTAGGATACGGGGGGGGTGAGGGGTGAACGGGACTCGGTGTGAGTTAGGATACGGGGGTGAGGGGTGAACGGGACTCGGTGTGAGTTAGGATACGGGGGGGTGAGGGGTGAACGGGACTCGGTGTGAGTTAGGATACGGGGGGCTGAGGGGTGAACGGGACTCGGTGTGAGTTAGGATACGGGGGGGGGTGAGGGGTGAACGGGACTCGGTGTGAGTTAGGATACGGGGGGGTGAGGGGTGAACGGGACTCGGTGTGAGTTAGGATACGGGGGGGTGAGGGGTGAACGGGACTCGGTGTGAGTTAGGATACGGGGGGGTGAGGGGTGAACGGGACTCGGTGTGAGTTAGGATACGGGGGGTGAGGGGTGAACGGGACTCGGTGTGAGTTAGGATACGGGGGGTGAGGGGTGAACGGGACTCGGTGTGAGTTAGGATACGGGGGTGAGGGGTGAACGGGACTCGGTGTGAGTTAGGATACGGGGGGGGTGAGGGGTGAACGGGACTCGGTGTGAGTTAGGATACGGGGGGGTGAGGGGTGAACGGGACTCGGTGTGAGTTAGGATACGGGGGGGTGAGGGGTGAACGGGACTCGGTGTGAGTTAGGATACGGGGGGGTGAGGGGTGAACGGGACTCGGTGTGAGTTAGGATACGGGGGTGAGGGGTGAACGGGACTTATTATGAATGGACTGAAATCTCCTGACCGACCTGAACAGACGAGTCCAGCGTCCTGGTTGCAGGTGTTGTTTGACAGTGGGTTGGAGGCACACTGGTGAAGGTCAGACTCTCTTCCATCGCACTGGACGGGCCCGAGGAGTGTCTGCCTGGCCCCTGGGCCTCGCTGGGTCACGGTCACTCTCTCCGCTCTCCCACAGCTCAGCTGTCGGCAGACCACGTCTCCGTCGGTGAAGTCCCAGTCTTGCCCGCAGACCCTCCCCCAGGTGTCGTTCTGGAAGATCTCGACTATCCCCGAGCACATGTTATTCCCGCCTGCCAGTCTGACCGGGAAGGGCCCTGCGGGAGACAGCACCAGATCAGGACAATTCTCCGACTGTGGCTATTATCCCCCCCCGTCCTTCTGTCCTGAAGGTACCGACTCCTGCAGGGGGAGGCCGTTCAGCCCCTCGAGCCTGTTACTATCGGAACAAATGTAAGGAGTCTTACAACACCAGGTTATAGTACAACAGCTTTATTTGAAATCACAAGCTTTCGGAGCTTTGCTCCTTCGTCAGGTGAGTGTGGGATTCCATAAAAGCACAGCATTTATAGTCAGAGAACAATGCCTGGTGATTGCAGATAATCTTTCCAACTGCCCGTTATCACACCTTGGCAGAGAGATAATCAAAGCAATCAAAGGAGTGAATGGTGTTCAGACAGGGAAACATTACATCCAAGAATACTGAACACACAAGCGGTCAGATCACAAAGACAGAGAGAGAGAGGGGGAGAGAGAGAGAGGTCCGAAAGGCAGAGAGAGAGAGAAAATGACCAGTTGTATTAAAAACAGATAACTTTTTTTCGCTGGTGGGGTTACGTGTAGCGTGACATGAACCCAAGATCCCGGTTGAGGCCGTCCTCATGGGTGCAGACCTTGGCTGATTTCCCCTCTCTCCAACCCAGGGGTCACTGGACAGTGATCAGGAGCAGGAACCCTGGCTGATTTCCCCTCTCTCTAACCCAGGGGTCACTGGACAGTGATCAGGAGCAGGAACCCTGGCTGATTTCCCCCTCTCTCTAACCCAGGGGTCACTGGACAGTGATCGGGAGCAGGAGCCCTGGCTGATTTCGCCTCTCTCTAACCCAGGGGTCACTAGACAGTGATCGGGAGCAGGAACCCTGGCTGATTTCCCCTCTCTCTAACCCAGGGGTCACTGGACAGTGATCAGGAGCAGGAACCCTGGCTGATTTCCCCCTCTCTCTAACCCAGGGGTCACTGGACAGTGATCAGGAGCAGGAACCCTGGCTGATTTCCCCTCTCTCCAAACCCAGGGGTCACTGGACAGTGATCGGGAGCAGGAACCCTGGCTGATTTCCCCCTCTCTCTAACCCAGGGGTCACTGGACAGTGATCGGGAGCAGGAACCCTGGCTGATTTCCCCCTCTCTCTAACCCAGGGGTCACTGGACAGTGATCGGGAGCAGGAACCCTGGCTGATTTCCCCTCTCTCTAACCCAGGGGTCACTGGACAGTGATCGGGAGCAGGAGCCCTGGCTGATTTCCCCCTCTCTCCAAACCCAGGGGTCACTGGACAGTGATCGGGAGCAGGAGCCCTGGCTGATTTCCCCCTCTCTCCAAACCCAGGGGTCACTGGACAGTGATCGGGAGCAGGAGCCCTGGCTGATTTCCCCCTCTCTCCAAACCCAGGGGTCACTGGACAGTGATCGGGAGCAGGAACCCTGGCTGATTTCCCCCTCTCTCTAACCCAGGGGTCACTGGACAGTGATCAGGAGCAGGAACCCTGGCTGATTTCCCCTCTCTCTAACCCAGGGGTCACTGGACAGTGATCGGGAGCAGGAACCCTGGCTGATTTCCCCTCTCTCTAACCCAGGGGTCACTGGACAGTGATCGGGAGCAGGAGCCCTGGCTGATTTCCCCCTCTCTCTAACCCAGGGGTCACTGGACAGTGATCAGGAGCAGGAACCCTGGCTGATTTCCCCTCTCTCTAACCCAGGGGTCACTGGACAGTGATCGGGAGCAGGAACCCTGGCTGATTTCCCCTCTCTCTAACCCAGGGGTCACTGGACAGTGATCGGGAGCAGGAACCCTGGCTGATTTCCCCCTCTCTCTAACCCAGGGGTCACTGGGACAGTGATCGGGAGCAGGAACCCTGGCTGATTTCCCCCTATCTCTAACCCAGGGGTCACTGGACAGTGATCGGGAGCAGGAACCCTGGCTGATTTCCCCCTCTCTCTAACCCAGGGGTCACTGGACAGTGATCAGGAGCAGGAACCCTGGCTGATTTCCCCTCTCTCTAACCCAGGGGTCACTGGACAGTGATCAGGAGCAGGAACCCTGGCTGATTTCCCCCTCCCTCTAATCCAAGGAGTCACTGGACCCAGAGCAGCCCCTGCTACCGCCCATCCTGCTGTGACGGGATAACAGAGCACAGGCCGGGAATCGATCCAGGGGATTTCCTGCGGTGTGTGTGGGGGACTCAGTCCCACACTGGGGTGCGGTGGTCTATCTGAACACAGCCTGGAGCTCCCTCACCGACTGGGAGATCTGACAGTGCCCGATCTCACCGTGTTATTGCACCAGTTACCTGAGCATCGCACACCAGCGTCTTTCGAGTGCTGACAGTTGTGTTTGCCCGTTGTTGAGGCCAAACATCGATCGAGGGACATCTCATTTCCGTTACAGCGCAAGTCGTCTAACCAGATTGGACCGCTGCCCTGTCCGAAGAAGGCTGTGCTTGTGGCCAAGAGCGCCCTCCCACAGTCGAGCTGCCGGCACACGACATGTGCATCCTGCAGGTCCCAAGCATCGCCGCAAACACTTCCCCACACGGAGTGGGAAAGGAACTCCACCCTCCCAGAGCAGAGGTCGTCTCCATCTTCCAATCTCACCGTCCCAGCTCCTGAAACACAAAGCAGCACAAAAAGGGGCTCATCGTCTCCAACCCTCCGATTCCAACCTCCTCCCAGTCACTCGTCGTTCAGTGACCCCACTCTCTCTCGCCTCTGGGTCAGGAGGTCGTGGGTTCGAGACCCCACTCCAGAGACCCGAGCCCCACAATCCAGGCCCACACTCCCCGGTCCCAGTACTGAGGGAGTGCTGCACTGTCGGAGGGAGATGGATATACTCTAGGACTCGAGCCCCATAATCCAGGCCCACACTCCCCGGTCCCAGTACTGAGGGAGTGCTGCACTGTCGGAGGTAGATGGATATACTCTAGGACTCGAGCCCCATAATCCAGGCCCACACTCCCCGGTCCCAGTACTGAGGGAGTGCTGCACTGTCGGAGGGAGATGGATATACTCTAGGACTCGAGCCCCATAATCCAGGCCCACACTCCCCGGTGCCAGTACTGAGGGAGTGCTGCACTGTCGGAGGGAGATGGATATACTCTAGGACTCGAGCCCCATAATCCAGGCCCACACTCCCCGGTCCCAGTACTGAGGGAGTGCTGCACTGTCGGAGGTAGATGGATATACTCTCGGACTCGAGCCCCATAATCCAGGCCCACACTCCCTGGTCCCAGTACTGAGGGAGTGCTGCACTGTCGGAGGTAGATGGATATACTCTAGGACCTGAGCCCCATAATCCAGGCCCACACTCCCCGGTGCCAGTACTGAGGGAGTGCTGCACTGTCGGAGGGAGATGGATATACTCTGGGACTTGAGCCCATAATCCAGGCCCACACTCCCCAGTCCCAGTACTGAGGGAGTGCTGCACTGTCGGAGGTAGATGGATATACTCTAGGACCTGAGCCCCATAATCCAGGCCCACACTCCCCGGTGCCAGTACTGAGGGAGTGCTGCACTGTCGGAGGGAGATGGATATACTCTAGGACCTGAGCCCCATAATCCAGGCCCACACTCCCCGGTGCCAGTACTGAGGGAGTGCTGCACTGTCGGAGGGAGATGGATATACTCTAGGACTCGAGCCCCATATCCCGACATTGTGCAAGATGCGAAATAAATTCAATTTCCCACTTTTCTCACTGTCCCACTCTCACCCCACAGCCCTGTATCAATCCCAAACTAATCCCACTGCCCCACACTCTCCCCATAGCCCTGTATCAATCCCCAAACTAATCCCACTGCCCCACTCTCTCCCCATAGTCCTGTATCAATCCCAAACTAAACCCACTGCCCCACACTCTCCCCATACCCCTGTATCAATCCCAAACTAATCCCACTGCCCCACACTCTCCCCATAGTCCTGTATCAATCCCAAACTAATCCCACTGCCCCACACTCTCCCCATAGCCCTGTATTAATCCCAAACTAATCCCACTGCCCCGCTCTCTCCCCATAGCCCAGTATCAATCCCAAACTAATCTCACTGCCCCGCTCTCTCCCCATAGTCCTGTATCAATCCCCAATCTAATCCCACTGCCCCACTCTCTCCGCATTGTCCTGTATCAATCCCAAACGAATCCCACTTCCCCACTCTCTCCCCATGTCCCTGTCTCAATCCCCAATCGAATCCCACTACCCCACTCTCTCCCCATAGTCCTGTATCAATCCCCAATCTAATCCCACTGCCCCACTCTCTCCGCATTGTCCTGTATCAATCCCAAACTAATCCCACTTCCCCACTCTCTCCCCATGTCCCTGTCTCAATCCCCAATCTAATTCCACTGCCCCACTCTCTCCCCATAGTCCTGTATCAATCCCAAACTGATCCCACTGCCCCACTCTCTCCCCAAAGTCCTGTATCAATCCCAAACTAATCCCACTACCCCACTCTCTCCCCATAGTCCTGTATCAATCCCCAATCTTATCCAACTGCCCCGCTCTCTCCCCATAGCCCTGTATCAATCCCAAACTAATCCCACTGCCCCGCTCTCTTCCCACAGCCCTGTATCAATCCCCAATCAAATCCCACTGTCCCACTCTCTCCCCATAGTCCTGTATCAATCCCCAATCTAATCCCACTGTCCCACTCTCTCCCCAAAGCCCTGTATCAATCCCCAATCTAATCCAACTGCCCCGCTCTCTCCCCATTGTCGTGTATCAATCCCAAACTAATCCCACTGCCCCACTCTCTTCCCACAGCCCTGTATCAATCCCCAATCAAATCCCACTGTCCCACTCTCTCCCCATAGTCCTGTATCAATCCCCAATCTAATCCCACTGTCCCACTCTCTCCCCAAAGCCCTGTATCAATCCCCAATCTAATCCAACTGCCCCGCTCTCTCCCCATTGTCGTGTATCAATCCCAAACTAATCCCACTGCCCCACTCTCTCCCCATAGCCCTGTATCAATCCCAAACTAATCCCACTGCCCCACTCTCTCCCCATAGCCCTGTATCAATCCCAAACTAATCCCACTGCCCCACTCTCTCCCCATAGCCCTGTATCAATCCCAAACTAATCCCACTGCCCCACTCTCTCCCCAAAGCCCTGTATCAATCCCCAATCTAATCCCACTGCCCCACTCTCTCCCCATTCTCCTGTATCAATCCCCAATCGAATCCCACTGCCCCACTCTCTCCCCATAGCCCTGTATCAATCCCAAACTAATCCCACTGCCCCACTCTCTCCCCATAGCCCTGTATCAATCCCCAATCTAATCCCACTGCCCCACTCTCTCCCCATAGTCCTGTATCAATCCCAAACTAATCCCACTGCCCCACTCTCTCCCCATAGTCCTGTATCAATCCCAAACTAATACCACTGCCCCACTCTCTCCCCAAAGCCCTGTATCAATCCCCAATCTAATCCCACTGCCCCACTCTCTCCCCATAGTCCTGTATCAATCCCAAACTAATCCCACTGCCCCACTCTCTCCCCATTGTCCTGTATCAATCCCAAAATGATCCCACTTCCCCACTCTCTCCCCAAAGCCCTGTATCAATCCGCAAACTAATCCCACTGCCCCACTCTCTCCCCATAGTCCTGTATCAATCCCCAATCTAATCCCACTGCCCCACTCTCTCCCCATTGTCCTGTATCAACCCCACACTAATCCCACTGCCCCACTCTCTCCCCAAAGCCCTGTATCAATCCCCAATCTAATCCCACTGCCCCACTCTCTCCCCATAGTCCTGTATCAATCCCCAATCTAATCCCACTGCTCCACTCTCTCCCCATAACCCTGTATCAATCCCAAACTAATCCCACTGCCCCACTCTCTCCCCATAGCCCTGTATCAATCCCCAATCTAATCCCATTGCCCCACTCTCTCCCCATAGTCCTGTATCAATCCAAAACTAATCCCACTGCCCCACTCTCGCCCCAAAGTCCTGTATCATTCCCAAACTAATCCCACTGCCCCACTCTCTCCCCATAGCCCTGTATCAATCCAAAACTAATCCCACTGCCCCACTCTCTCCCCAAAGCCCTGTATCAATCCCCAATCTAATCCCACTGCCCCATTCTCGCCCCATAGTCCTGTATCAATTCCCAATCTATTCCCACTGCCCCACTCTCTCCCCATAGCCATGTATCAATCCCAAACTAATCCCACTGCCCCACTCTCTCCCCATAGCCCTGTATCAATCCCGAATCTAATCCCACTGCCGCACTCTCTCCCCAAAGCCCTGCATCAATCCAAAACTAATCCCACTGCCCCACTCTCTCCCCATAGTCCTGTATCAATCCCCAATCTAATCCCACTGCCCCACTCTCTCCCCATAGTCCTGTATCAATCCAAAACTAATCCCACTGCCCCACTCTCTCCCCATTGTCCTGTATCATTCCCAAACTAATCCCACTGCCCCACTCTCTCCCCAAAGCCCTGTATCAATCCCCAATCTAATCCCACTGCCCCACTCTCTCACCATAGCCCTGTATCAATCCCCAATCTAATCCCACTGCCCCACTCTCTCCCCAAAATCCTGTATCAATCCCCAAACTAATCCCACTGCCCCGCTCTCTCCCCATAGCCCTGTATCAATCCCCAAATTAATCCTACTGCTCCACTCTCTCCCTGTGTCTCAATCCGAAACTAATCCCTCTGGACTCGGCTGAAGCGTTTGCAACCATCTTCAGCCAGAAGTGTCGAGTGGATGATCCATCTCGGCCTCCTCTCGATATCCCCACCATCACAGAAGCCAGTCTTCGGCCAATTCGATTCACTCCACGTGATATCAAGAAACGGCTGAGTGCACTGGATACAGCAAAGGCTATGGGCCCTGACAACATCCCAGCTGTCGTGCTGAAGACTTGTACTCCAGAACCAGCTGCGCCTCTAGCCAAGCTGTTCCAGTACAGCTACAACACTGGCATCTTCCAGACAATGTGGAAAATTGCCCAGGTATGTCCTGTCCACAAAAAGCAGGACAAATCCAATCCGGCCAATTACCGCCCCATCAGTCTACTCTCAATCATCAGCAAAGTGATGGAAGGTGTCGTCGACAGTGCTATCAAGCGGCACTTACTCACCAATAACCTGCTCACCGATGCTCAGTTTGGGTTCCGCCAGGACCACTCGGCTCCAGACCTCGTTACAGCCTTGGTCCAAACAGGGACAAAAGAGCTGAATTCCAGAGGTGAGGTGAGAGTGACTGCCCTTGACATCAAGGCAGCATTTGACCGAGTGTGGCACCAAGGAGCCCTAGTCAAATTGAAGTCAATGGGATTCAGGGGGAAAACTCTCCAGTGGCTGGAGTCATACCTAGCACAAAGGAAGATGGTAGTGGTTGTTGGAGGCCAACCATCTCAGCCCCAGGACATTGCTGCAGGAGTTCCTCAGGGCAGTGTCCTCGGCCCAACCATCTTCAGCTGCTTCATCAATGACCTTCCCTCCATCATAAGGTCAGAAATGGGGATGTTCGCTGATGATTGCACAGTGTTCAGTTCCATTCGCAACCCCTCAGATAATGAAGCAGTCCGAGCCCGCATGCAGCAAGACCTGGACAACATCCAGGCTTGGGCTGATAAGTGGCGAGTAACATTCGTGCCAGATAAGTGCCAGGCAATGACCATCTCCAACAAGAGAGAGTCTAACCACCTCCCTTTTTACATTCAACAGCATTACCATCGCCGAATCCCCCGCCATCAACATTCTGGGGGTCACCATTGACCAGAAACTTAACTGGACCAGCCATATAAATACTGTGGTTACAAGAGCAAGTCAGAGGCTGGGTATTCTGCGGCGAGTGACTCACCTCCTGACTCCCCAAAGCCTTTCCACCATCTACAAGGCACAAGTCAGGAGTGTGATGGAATACTCTCCACTTGCCTGGATGAGTGCAGCTCCAACAACACTCAAGAAGCTCGACACCATCCAGGACAAAGCAGCCCGCTTGATTGGCGCCCCATCCACCACCCTAAACATTCACTCCCTTCACCACCGGCGCACAGTGGCTGCAGTGTGGACCATCCACAGGATGCACTGCAGCAACTCGCCAAGGCTTCTTCGACAGCACCTCCCAAACCCACGACCTCTACCACCGAGAAGGACAAGGGCAGCAGGCGCATGGGAACAACACCACCTGCACGTTCCCCTCCAAGTCACACACCATCCCGACTTGGAAATATATCGGCCGTTCCTTCATCATCGCTGGGTCAAAATCCTGGAACTCCCTTCCTAACAGCACTGTGGGAGAACCTTCACCACACGGACTGCAGCGGTTCAAGAAGGCGGCTCACCACCACCTTCTCAAGGGGCAATTAGGGATGGGCAATAAATGCCGGCCTCGCCAGTGATGCCCACATCCCATGAACAAATTTTTAAAAACTCTCTCCCCGTAGCCCTGTATCAATCCCCAAACTAATCCCACTGCACAGTGATCAGGAGCAGGAACCCTGGTTGATTTCCCCCTCTCTCTAACCCAAGGGTCACTGGACTGTGATCGGGAGCAGGAACCTGGCTGATTTCCCCCTCTCTCTAACCCAGGGGTCACTGGACAGTGATCAGGAGCAGGAACCCTGGCTGATTTCCCCCTCTCTCTAACTCAGGGGTCACTGGACAGTGATCGGGAGCAGGAACCCTGGCTGATTTCCCCCTCTCTCTAACCCAGGGATCACTGCACAGTGATCAGGAGCAGGAACCCTGGCTGATTTCCCCCCTCTCTAACCCGGGGGTCACTGGACAGTGATCAGGAGCAGGAACCCTGGCTAATTTCCCCCTCTCTCTAACCCGGGGGTCACTAGACAGTGATCGGGAGCAGGAACCCTGGCTGATTTCCCCTCTCTCTAACCCAGGGGTCACTGGACAGTGATCAGGAGCAGGAACCCTGGCTGATTTCCCCCTCTCTCTAACCCAGGGGTCACTGGACAGTGATCAGGAGCAGGAACCCTGGCTGATTTCCCCCTCTCTCTAACCCAGGGGTCACTGGACAGTGATCGGGAGCAGGAACCCTGGCTGATTTCTGCCTGTTTCCATCCCTCGATTCCACACGGACAAGAGGAACGGGGATATCGAGAGGTCCTGACTCACCTGTACCAGTAACACAGACACAGAGCAACAAGACGGCCAGTCTCTCCCTCATGGCGGTCGGTCGCTGCCTCACCATCTGACTCGGATTCTGGTCGGACACTCTGAGCTCTTCCCCTGTCCAACGTCGAATGGGAAATGTTGCCTTCCCACTGAGAGAGGTGACAATGCTCTTTGTGCGAATATTTGCATGTCTGCCTGCTGAAAAGGCCTCGACTTCCTCCTCCTCCCAGGTTGGGACACAGAGGGCCCATTCAACATGACCAACACTGTCTCAAATCCCCTCACACCTCAGTCTGATCGGAGCAGATCCTGAAGAGGCAAACTCAGCCTCTCCTTCCCTGGGACTTTCCTGCTCTGCTTCTATCCAGGGGTACAATTTAACAGCCCTACCGAGAGCAGGTAAGGCAGAGAGAGTCAGGCGATGGGCTCAGTTCACATGGCAGAGCAGGTTGGAGAGAAAGCAACTCCCATCTCGATCCCGCCTTTCACCACCTCAGGCCATCCCAGAGCTTCGCGGCCAATGAAGTATTTTAGAAGTGAGGTCAGTGCTGTAATGTAGGAAACGCGGCAGTTAATTTGCGCACAGCAAGATCCCACAAACAGCAATGAGAGAAATGAGCCAGTTGATCTGTCTGTTTCTCTGGTGATGAGAATCCATCTCCCTCCGACAGTGCAGCACTCCCTCAGTACTGGCACCGGGGAGTGTGGGCCTGGATTATGGGGCTCGAGTCCTAGAGTATATCCATCTACCTCCGACAGTGCAGCACTCCCTCAGTACTGGGACCGGGGAGTGTGGGCCTGGATTATGGGGCTCGAGTCCTAGAGTATATCCATCTACCTCCGACAGTGCAGCACTCCCTCAGTCCTGGCACCAGGGAGTGTGGGCCTGGATTATGGGGCTCAAGTCCTGGAGTATATCCATCTACCTCCGACAGTGCAGCACTCCCTCAGTACTGGCACCGGGGAGTGTGGGCCTGGATTATGGGGCTCAAGTCCTAGAGTATATCCATCTACCTCCGACAGTGCAGCACTCCCTTAGTACTGGGACCGGGGAGTGTGGGCCTGGATTATGGGGCTCAAGTCCTAGAGTATATCCATCTACCTCCGACAGTGCAGCACTCCCTCAGTACTGGGACCGGGGAGTGTGGGCCTGGATTATGGGGCTCGAGTCCTAGAGTATATCCATCTACCTCCGACAGTGCAGCACTCCCTCAGTACTGGGACCGGGGAGTGTGGGCCTGGATTATGGGCTCAAGTCCTAGAGTATATCCATCTACCTCCAACAGTGCGGCACTCTCTCAGTACTGGGACCGGGGAGTGTGGGCCTGGATTATGGGGCTCAAGTCCTAGATTATATACATCTAAAGGTAGGTCGTGCCTGACAAACCTGATTGAAATTTTTGAAGAGGTGACTAAAGTAGTGGACAGGGGAATGTCAATGGGTATTATTTATATGGACTTCCAGAAGGCATTTGATAAGGTCCCACATAAGAGACTGTTAGCTGAGATAGAAGCCCATGGAATCGAGGGAAAAGTACGGACTTGGTTAGGAAGTTGGACGAGCGAAAGGCGACAGAGAGTAGGGATAATGGGTAGGTACTCACATTGGCAGGATGTGACCAGTGGAGTCCCGCAGGGATCTGTCTTGGGGTCTCAATTATTCACAATATTTATTAACGACTTAGATGAAGGCATAGAAAGTCTCATATCTAAGTTTGCCGATGACACAAAGATTGCAAGCAGTGTAGATGAAAACATAAAATTACAAAGGGATATTGATAGATTAGGTGAATGGGCAAAACTGTGGCAAATGGAATTCAATGCAGACAAATGAGAGGTCATCCACTTTGGATCAAGAAAGGATAGAACAGGGTACTTTCTAAATGGTAAAAAGTTAAAAACAGTGGATGTCCAAAAGGACTTAGGGGTTCAGGTACATAGATCATTGAAGTGGCTTGAACAGGTGCAGAAAATAATCAATAAGACTAATGGAATGCTGGCCTTTATATCTCGAGGACTGGAGTACAAGGGGGCAGAAGTTATGCTGCAGCTATACAAAACCCTGGTTAGACCGCACCTGGGGTACTGTGAGCAGTTCTGGGCACCGCACCTTCGGAAGGACATATTGGCCTTGGAGGGAGTGCAGCGTAGGTTTACTAGAATGATACCCGGACTTCAAGGGTTATGTTACGAGGAGAGATTACACAAATTGGGGTTGTATTCTCTTGAGTTTCGAAGGTTAAGGGGTGATCTGATCGAAGTTTATAAGATATTAAGGGGAACGGATAGGGTGGATAGAGAGAAACTATTTCCGCTGGTTGGGGATTCTAGGAGTAGGGGGCACAGTCTAAAAATTAGAGCCAGACCTTTCAGGAGCGAGATTAGAAAACACTTCTACACACAAAGGGTGGTAGAAGTTTGGAACTCTCTTCCGCAAACGGCAATTGATACCAGCTCAATTGCTAAATTTAAATCTGAGATAGATAGCTTTTTGGCAACCAGAGGTATTAAGGGATATGGGCCAAAGGCAGGTATATGGAGATAGATCACAGATCAACCATGATCTTATCAAATGGCGGAGCAGGCTCGAGGGGCTGAATGGCCTATTCCTGTTCCTATGTTCCTACCTCCGACAGTGCAGCACTCCCTCAGTACTGGCACCGGGGAGTGTGGGCCTGGATTATGGGGCTCAAGTCCTAGAGTATATCCATCTACCTCCGACAGTGCAGCACTCCCTCAGTACTGGCACCGGGGAGTGTGGGCCTGGATTATGGGGCTCAAGTCCTAGAGTATATCCATCTACCTCCGACAGTGCAGCACTCCCTCAGTACTGGGACCGGGGAGTGTGGGCCTGGATTATGGGATTAAGTTTCTGGAGTTGGGCCCTCTAAACCACCTTCTGCCTGGGAGGGGAAGGAGTCTGGAGCCAGTTACTGGAACTGGGACTGATATTCAAATGTTTGGGTTCGTTTGGAGATTTGAATATTTGGTTTTGGGGCTGGAGTTGATTTGTTTCCCTGTGTGTGTGGAATAGGGAGCCATTTTTCTCTTGCAAATCCTCCTGACCATTTGTTTACCCGAGGGCGACATCCAGATATTGTTTCCAGGGACCGGTTCAGAGGGAAGCAACCAATTGCAATCTTGACAATCATTTCCACCCTGTGCCTCAATACTCGAGAGACCAATGGAGGTCCCACAGCCCAACACAAGCTCAATGTGGGTCCGTCGTATCCTGCTCCCCGAGGTGGGACCTCTTGACCTGGAGGCCTGCAACAGGTGCCCGTGATTTGGGCCGATGGTGGGATCTGGAGTGGGGGCCACTGGGGTGATGTGCCAACGGGTGATTGGCACTGGGTGGATCTCATCGCCCAGCACCATCGGGAGACGGCCCAATTCCCACTGCCACCCCTCGCCCCCAGGACGTGTCTGGCACCGGGCACAACTTGCGGGCACCCGTACCCCTTTGAAACCATTGGCAGTGTCGTGTCTCCGAGCCCCCACCCCCTCAGGTCCTGGTTCTGGTCCTGGACTGGTCACCCAGAGATTGTGACCTCTGATCACACTGGGACAAGTTGTGAGATTAAGGTCAGTAGATGTGTTGGGCCGCCATTACATCGAGTCTACAGGCCATTCGGCCCAACAGGTCCATGCCAGCATTAATCCTCCACACGAGGCTCCTCCCTCCCTACTTCCTCTCACCCTATCACCATATCATCGGGACACAGGAACAGGAGGAGGCCATTCAGCCCCTCGAGCCTGTTCCGCCATTCAATCAGATCCTGGCTGATCTGTATCCGAACTCCATGCACCCGCCATGGCCCCATGTCCCTTAATACTCTCGGTGAGCAAAAATCTATCGAATTAAAATGATTGATTGAGCTGGCATCAACTGCTTCTTGTGGGAGAGAGTTCCCCATTTTGAGAAGGGGTATAGTCCAGGGGTACAGTCCCAGGGGGTACAGTAGATGGGGTACAATCCCAGGGGTATAGTAGAGGGGGTACAGTCCCAGGGGGTACAGTAGAAACATAGGAACAGGAGTAGGCCATTCAGCCCCTCGAGCCTGCTCCGCCATTTGATAAGATCATGGCTGATCTGTGATCTAACTCCATATACCTGCCTTTGGCCCATATCCCTTCATACCTTTGGTTGCCAAAAAGCTATCGATCTCAGATTTAAATTTTGCAATTGAGCTAGTATCAATTGCCGTTTGCGGAAGAGAGTTCCAAACTTCTACCACCCTTTGTGTGTAGAAATGTTTTCTAATCTCGCTCCTGAAAGGTCTGGCTCTAATTTTTAGACTGTGCCCCCGACTCCTACAATCCCCAACCAGCGGAAATAGTTTCTCTCTATCCACCCTATCCGTTCCCCTTAATATCTTATAAACTTATAGAATCATAGAATCATAGAAGTTTACAACATGGAAACAGGCCCTTCGGCCCAACATGTCCATGTCGCCCAGTTTATACCACTAAGCTAGTCCCAGTTGCCTGCACTTGGCCCATATCCCTCGATACCCATCTTACCCATGTAACTGTCCAAATGCTTTTTAAAAGACAAAATTGTACCCGCCTCTACTACTGCCTCTGGCAGCTCGTTCCAGACACTCACCACCCTTTGAGTGAAAAAATTGCCCCTCTGGACCCTTTTGTATCTCTCCCCTCTCACCTTAAATCTGTGCCCCCTCGTTATAGACTCCCCTACCTTTGGGAAAAGATTTTGACTATCTACCTTATCTATGCCCCTCATTATTTTATAGACTTCTATAAGATCACCCCTAAACCTCCTACTCTCCAGGGAAAAAAGTCTCAGTCTATCCAACCTCTCCCTATAAGTCAAACCATCAAGTCCCGGTAGCATCCTAGTAAATCTTTTCTGCACTCTTTCTAGTTTAATAATATCCTTTCTATAATAGGGTGACCAGAACTGTACACAGTATTCCAAGTGTGGCCTTACTAATGTCTTGTACAACTTCAACAAGACATCCCAACTCCTGTATTCAATGTTCTGACCAATGAAACCAAGCATGCTGAATGCCTTCTTCACCACCCTATCCACCTGTGACTCCACTTTCAAGGAGCTATGAACCTGTACTCCTAGATCTCTTTGTTCTATAACTCTCCCCAATGCCCTACCATTAACGGAGTAGATCCTGGCCCGATTCGATCTACCAAAATGCATCACCTCACATTTATCTAAATTAAACTCCATCTGCCATTCATTGGCCCACTGGCCCAATTTATCAAGATCCCGTTGCAATCCTAGATAACCTTCTTCACTGTCCACAATGCCACCAATCTTGGTGTCATCTGCAAACTTACTAACCATGCCTCCTAAATTCTCATCCAAATCATTAATATAAATAACAAATAACAGCGGACCCAGCACCGATCCCTGAGGCACACCGCTGGTCACAGGCCTCCAGTTTGAAAAACAACCCTCTACAACCACCCTCTGTCTTCTGTCGTCAATCCAATTGGCTACCTCACCTTGGATCCCATGAGATTTAACCTTATGTAACAACCTACCATGCGGTACCTTGTCAAAGGCTTTGCTGAAGTCCATGTAGACCACGTCTACTGCACAGCCCTCATCTATCTTCTTGGTTACCCCTTCAAAAAACTCAATCAAATTCGTGAGACATGATTTTCCTCTCACAAAACCATGCTGACTGTTCCTAATCAGTCCCTGCCTCTCCAAATGCCTGTAGATCCTGTCTCTCAGAATACCCTCTAACAACTTACCCACTACAGATGTCAGGCTCACCGGTCTGTCGTTCCCAGGCTTTTCCCTGCCGCCCTTCTTAAACAAAGGCACAACATTTGCTACCCTCCAATCTTCAGGCACCTCACCTGTAGATGTCGATGATTCAAATATCTCTGCTAGGGGACCCGCAATTTCCTCCCTCACCTCCCATAACGTCATGGGATACATTTCATCAGGTCCCGGAGATTTATCTACCTTGATGCGCGTTAAGACTTCCAGCACCTCCCTCTCTGTAATATGTACACTCCTCAAGACATCACTATTTATTTCCCCAAGTTCCCTAACATCCATGCCTTTCTCAACCGTAAATACCGATGTGAAATATTCATTTAGGATCTCACCCATCTCTTGTGGTTCAATCAGATCACCCCTTAACCTTCGAAACTCCAGAGAATACAACCCCAATTTGTGTAATCTCTCCTCGTAGCTTAACCCTTGAAGTCCGGGTATCATTCTAGTAAACAGGAACATGGGGGGTACACTCCCAGGGGGTACATTCCCAGGGGGTACAGTAGAGGGGGTACACTCCCAGGGGGTACATTCCCAGGGGGTACAGTAGAGGGAGTACAGTCCCGGGAGTACAGCAGAGGGGGTACAGTCCCAGGGGGTACAGCCCCAGGGGGTACAGCAGAGGGGGTACAGTCCCAGGGGGTACAGCAGAGGGGGTACAGTCCCAGGGGGTACAAACTCAGGGAGTACAGTCCCAGGGAGTACAGACCCAGGGAGTACAGTCCCAGGGAGTACAGACCCAGGAAGTACAGTCCCAGGGAGTACAGACCCAGGGGGTACAGCAGAGGGGGTACAGTCCCAGGGGGTACAAACCCAGGGAGTACAGTCCCAGGGGGTACAAACCCAGGGAGTACAGTCCCAGGGAGTACAGTCCCAGGGAGTACAGACCCAGGGAGTACAGTCCCAGGGAGTACAGTCCCAGGGGGTACAGTCCCAGGGGGTACAGTCCCAGGGAGTACAGACCCAGGGAGTACAGTAGAGGGAGTACAGTCCCAGGGGTACAGTCCCAGGGGGTACAGTCCCAGGGGGTACAGTCCCAGGGAGTACAGTAGAGCGGGTACAGTCCCAGGGGGTACAAACCCAGGGAGTACAGTCCCAGGGAGTACAGACCCAGGGAGTACAGTCCCAGGGAGTACAGACCCAGGAAGTACAGTCCCAGGGAGTACAGTCCCAGGGGTACAGACCCAGGGAGTACAGACCCAGGGGTTACAGTCCCAGGGAGTACAGACCCAGGGAGTACAGACCCAGGGAGTACAGACCCAGGGGGTACAGACCCAGGGGTTACAGTCCCAGGGAGTATAGACCCAGGGGGTACAGTCCCAGGGAGTACAGTCCCAGGGAGTACAGACCCAGGGAGTACAGTCCCAGGGAGTACAGACCCAGGGAGTACAGACCCAGGGAGTACAGACCCAGGAGTTACAGTCCCAGGGAGTATAGACCCAGGGGGTACAGTCCCAGGGAGTACAGTCCCAGGGAGTACAGACCCAGGGAGTACAGTCCCAGGGAGTACAGACCCAGGGAGTACAGTCCCAGGGAGTACAGATCCAGGGAGTACAGTAGAGGGAGTACAGTCCCAGGGGGTACAGTCCCAGGGGGTACAGTCCCAGGGAGTACAGTCCCAGGGAGTACAGATCCAGGGAGTACAGTAGAGGGAGTACAGTCCCAGGGGGTACAGTCCCAGGGAGTACAGTCCCAGGGTGTACAGTCCCAGGGAGTACAGTCCCAGGGGGTACAGTCCCAGGGAGTACAGACCCAGGGAGTACAGTCCCAGGGGTACAGACCCAGGGGGTACAGTCCCAGGGGTACAGTCCCAGGGAGTACAGACCCAGGGGGTACAGTCCCAGGGGGTACAGACCCAGGGAGTACAGTCCCAGGGAGTACAGTCCCAGGGAGTACAGTCCCAGGGGGTACAGTCCCAGGGAGTTCAGTCCCAGGGAGTACAGTAGAGCGGGTACAGTCCCAGGGGGTACAGTCCCAGGGGGTACAGTCCCAGGGGGTACAGTCGCAGGGGGTACAGTAGAGGGTACAGTAGAGGGGGTACAGTCCCAGGGGGTACAGTAGAGGGGGTACAGTCCCAGGGGGTACAGTAGAGGGTACAGTAGAGGGGGTACAGTCCCAGGGGGTACAGTAGAGTGGGTAAAGTCCCAGGGGGTACAGTATAGGGGGTACAGTCCCAGGGGGTACAGTAGAGGGTACAGTAGAGGGGGTACAGTCCCAGGGGGTACAGTAGAGGGGGTAAAGTCCCAGGGGGTACAGTAGAGGGGGTACAGTCCCAGGGGGTACAGTAGAGGGGGTACAGTAGAAGGGGTACAGTCCCAGGGGGTACAGTAGAGGGGGTACAGTCCCAGGGGGTACAGTAGAGAGGGTACAGTCCCAGGAAAGAGGGAGAGCGAGAGCAAGAGAGAGAGAGATGGGGAGAGAGAGAGAGAGGGGGAGAGAGAGAGAGAGAGAGCAGGAGAGAGAGGAACAGAGGGAGAGAGAGAGAGAGGGAGAGAGACAGAGACAGAGACAGAGAGAGCAGGAAAGAGAGGAACAGAGGGAGAGAGTGAGAGGGAGAGAGAGAGAGACAGGGAGAGAGTGGGGGAGAGAAACAAAGAGGGACAGCGAGAGCAAGAAAGAGAGACAGGGAGAGAGAGAGAGAGTGGGAGAGGGAGGGAGAGAGAGTGATACAGAGAGAGAGCGGGGGAGAGAAACAGAGAGAGGGACATGGAGAGAGAGAGGGAGAGGGAGGGTGAGAGAGTGGGGGAGGGAAAGAGAGAGACAGAGAGAGGGAGAGAGAGACAGAGAGAGAGAGAAGGAGGGTGAGAGAGAGAGGGGGAGAGAGAGAGAGAGAGGGAGAGGGAGGGTCAGAGAGTGGGGGAGGGAAAGAGAGAGACAGAGAGAGGGAGAGAGAGACAGAGAGAGAGAGAAGGAGGGTGAGAGAGAGAGGGGGAGAGTGAGAGAGAGAGAGAGTGGGGAGAGAGAGGGAGAGAGAGTGAAAGAGGGAGCGAGAGAGGGAGAGAGACAGAGGGAGAGAGAGACAGAGGGAGAGAAAGGGAGAGTGAGAGATAGTGGGTGAAAGAGAGGGAGAGAGATCGAGAGAGAGAGAGAGAGAGAGAAAATGAGGGACAGAGAGAGAGTGTGAGAGAGAGACAGAGTGAGTGAGGGAGAGAGAGAGAGAGACAGAGAGAGGGAGAGAAAGGGAGAGGGAGAGAGAGAGGGGGCGAGGGAAAGAGACAGGGAGGAAGAGATAGAGAGAGAAGGAGAGAGAGGGAGGGAGACAGAGAGAGAGGGAGAGAGAGGGAGAAACAGACACAGAGAGGGAGAGAGATACAGAGAGAGGGAGAGAGACAGACAGAGAGGGAGAGAGATACAGAGAGAGGGAGAGAGACAGAGATAGAGAGGGAGAGAGACAGAGAGGGAGAGAGACAGAGAGAAAGGGAGAGAGAGGGGAGAGAGAGAATGAAACAGAGAGGGGGACAGAGAGAGAGGGAGGGAGAGAGACAGAGAGAGAGAGAGAGAGGGAGTGTGAGAGAGAGATAGTGGGTGAAAAGAGAGAGGGAGAGAGATAGAGAGAGAGTGAGAACGACGGACGGAGAGGAGCAGAGAGAGTGAGAGACAGACAGAGTGAGTGAGGGAGAGAGAGAGAGGGAGAGAGAGGCAGAAACAGAGAGAGGGTGAGGGAGAGAGACAGGGAGGGAGCGATAGAGAGAGAAGAGAGAGGGAGGGAGATGGACCGAGACAGAGAGAGGGAGAGAGAGGGAGAAACAGACAGAGAGAGAGGGAGAGAGAAAGAGACACAGAGAGAGAGGGAGAGGGACAGAGAGAGAGAGAAAGAGGGAGTGAGAGAAAGGGAGAGAGAGAGAGGGTGAGTCAGAGAGGGGGACAGAGAGAGAGAGACAGGGAGGGAGAGAGGGAGAGAGAGAGTGAGAGTGAGTGATGGATGACAACCTCGACTCTCAGGATTATAATCTAATCCAATCCAAGGACAGGTTTGTGAACTCGGGACTGGTATTCCGGGTAAAGGCAAAACAGATTTATTAAAAACATCACAATTAGTACAAATAAAGTGATAATTAACAAAGAGAGACAGTCACAGTCTGTTCCTTCAAACCTTGGAAATATCCCTCCGAGTGTCTGCGGTCTCCATCTCTCTCTCACTCCCTCTCGATCCCTCCGAGTGTCTGCGGTCTCTCTCTCTCTCTCACTCCCTCTCGATCCCTCCGAGTGTCTGCGGTCTCTCTCTCTATCCCTCCGAGTGTCTGCGGTCTCTCTCTCTCTCTCTCTCTCTCTCTCTATCCCTCCGAGTGTCTGCCGTGCGGTCTCTCTCTCAATCTCTCCCTCTCGATCCCTCCGAGTGTCTGCGGTGCGGTCTCTCTCTCTCTCTCTCTCTATCCCTCCGAGTGTCTGCGGTGCGGTCTCTCTCTCTCTCTCTCTCTATCCCTCCGAGTGTCTGCGGTGCGGTCTCTCTCTCTCTCTCTCCATCCCTCCGAGTGTCTGCGGTGCGTTCTCTCTCTCTCTCTCTCTCGCTGTGTCCTGTTGACTGAAGATTTCTTGTCTTCCTCGACAGTATCTCGTCCGCCTTCCTCACGTCTCTCACCCTTTACCAGTTACAGTCGAAGCCGCCCCTGGTGCGCTCCGTGCCTTGTTGTTGCGGACTTTACGGTACCTTATCTCAGAGCGATACTGCCGGCCCTCACAGGAGCCCGTTTGTCGGAGCAGACTTCTGATCACCGGGGCTCGAGATTGAGGGGCCTGAGCCTGGGGGATCTCCCTGATCATTGCAGCCCACCCTCCCTCAGTGCCTGTGATTTTCCCCAAGGTCTGTTAATTGTCACTTCAATGCTGTCACATTCTGCTAGATTTTAAACTGCAAACTTGACGATAAGAACCATCCTGTTCCTTTCTCGGCCCCCAGACCTTTCTTATTGAACACCTGTCACATGGTTCATACTGTATTAATGCACAGTACAGTTCACATCTGGAGACTCACAGTGCAGTTCACATCTGGAGACTCACAGTGCAGTTCACATCTGGAGACTCACCGTGCGGTTCACGTCTGGAGACTCACAGCGTGGTTCACATCTGGAGATTCACAGTGCCGTTCACAACTGGAGACTCACCGTGCGGTTCACATCTGGAGATTCACATCACGGATCACATCTGGAGATTCGCCGCGCAGTTCACATCTGGAGATTCACCGCGTGGTTCACATCTGGCGATTCACCGCGCGGTTCACATCCGGAGACTCACAGCGCAGTTCACATCCGGAGACTCACAGCGCGGTTCACATCTGGAAATTCACAGCACGGTTCACATCTGGAGACTCACCGTACGGTTCACATCTGGAGATTCACAGAGTGGTTCACATCTGGAGACTCACTGCGAGGTTCACATCTGGAGATTCACAGTGCGATTAACATCTGGAGACTCACAGTGCGGTTCACGTCTGGAGATTCACAGTGAGGTTCACATCTGAGATTCACAGCGCGGATCACATCTGGAGACTCACCACGAGGTTCACATCTGGAGATTCACAGCGCGGTTCACATCTGGAGACTCACCATGAAGTTCACATCTGGAGAGTCACGGCGCGGTTCACATCTGGAGACTCACAGCGTGATTCACATCTGGAGACTCACCGCGAGGTTCACATCTGGAGATTCACAGTGCGGTTCACATCTGGAGACTCACAGTGCGGTTCTCATCTGGAGACTCACAGTGTGGTTTACATCTGGAGACTCACAGTGCGGTTCACATCTGGAGACTCACAGCACGGTTCACATCTGGAGACTCACCACGAGGTTCACATCTGGAGACTCAGTGCGGTTCACATCTGGATACTCACCGCGAGGTTCACATCTGGAGATTCACAGCGCCGTTCACATCTGGAGACTCACAGTGTGCTTTACATCTGGAGACTCATCGCGAGGTTCACATCTGGATATTCACAATGCAGTTCACATTTGGAGACTCACCGCGAGGTTCACATCTGGATATTCACAGTGCAGTTCACATCTGGAGATTCACAGTGCGGTTCACATCTGCAGACTCACAGTGCTGTTCTCATCTGGAGACTCACAGTGTGGATAACATCTATAGACTCACAGCGCGGATCACATCTGGAGACTCACAGCACGGTTCACATCTGGAGATTCACAGCGCGGTTCACATCTGGATATTCACAGCATGGTTCACATCTGGAGACTCACCGTGAGGTTCACATTTGGAGACTCACAGCGCGGTTCACATCTGGAGATTCACAGCGCAGTTCACATCTGGACACTCACAGCGCGGTTCACATCTGGAGACTCACAGCGCGGTTCACATCTGGAGACTCACCGCGAGGTTCACATCTGGGGATTCACAGTGCGGTTCACACCTGGAGACTCGCAATGCGGTTCTCATCTGGAGACGCACAGTGCGGTTCACATCTGGAGACTCACAGCACGGCTCACATCTGCAGATTCACAGCAGGGTTCACATCTGGAGATTCACATCGCGGTTCACATCAGGAGGCTCACAGCGCGGTTCACATCTGGAGACTCACCGTGAGGTTCACATTTGGAGATTCACAGTGCGGTTCACATCTGGAGACTCACAGTGCGGTTCTCATCTGGAGACTCACAGTGCGGTTTACATCTGGAGACTCACCGTGAGGTCAACATCTGGAGACACACAGCACGGTTCACATCTGGAGACTCACAGCGCGGTTCACATCTGGAGACTCACAGCGCGGTTCACATCTGGAGATTCACAGCGCGGTTCACATCTGGAGATTCACAGCGTGGTTCACATCTGGCTACTCACAGCGCGGTTCACATCTGTAGACTCACAGCGCAGTTCACATCTGGAGACTCACAGCGCGGTTCACATCTGGAGACTCACCGCGAGGTTAACATCTGGAGATTCACAGCGCGTTTAACATCTGGAGATTCACAGCCCGGTTCACATCTGGAGACTCACCGCGCGGTTCACATCTGGAGACTCACGGCGCGGTTTTCATCTGGAGACTCACGGCGCGGTTCACATCTGGAGACTCACCGCGAGGTTCACATCTGGAGATTCACAGCGCGGTTCACATCTGGTGATTCACAGCACGGTTCACATCTGGAGACTCACCATGCGGTTCACATCTGGGGAATCACCATGCGGTTCACATCTGGAGACTCAAAGCGCGGTTCACATCTGGATACTCACAGTGCGGTTCACATTTGGAGACTCACCGTGCGGTTCACATCTGGAGACACACAGTGCGGTTCACATCTGGAGACTAACAGTGCGGTTCACATCTGGAGATTCACAGCGCGGTTCACATCTGGAGACTAAGAGTGTGGTTCACATCTGGAGAGTCACTCTGCGGTTCACATCTGGAGACTCACGGCGTGGTTCACATCTGGAGACTCACGGCGCGGTTCACATCTGGAGACGCACGGTGCTGTTCACATCTGGAGACTCACAGCACGGTTCACATCTGGAGACTCACCATGCGGTTCACATCTGGAGACTCACAGCGCGGTTCACATCTGGATACTCACAGTGCGGTTCACATTTGGAGACTCACCGTGCGGTTCACATCTGGAGACTCACAGCGCGGTTCACATCTGGAGACTCACAGTGCGGTACACATCTGGAGACTCACAGTGCGGTTCACATCTGGAGACTAACAGTGCGGTTCACATCTGGAGATTCACAGCGCGGTTCACACCTGGAGACTAAGAGTGTGGTTCACATCTGGAGTCTCACAGCGCGGTTCACATCTGGAGACTCACCGTGCGGTTCATATCTGGAGATTCAGAGCGCGGTTCACATCTGGAGACTAAGAGTGCGGTTCACATCTGGAGACTCACAGTGCGGTTCACATCTGGAGACTCACAGTGCGGTTCACATCTGGAGATACACAGCGCGGTTCACTTCTGGAGACCAAGAGTGCGGTTCACATCTGGAGACTCACAGCGCGGTTCACATCTGGAGACTCACGGCGCGGTTGACATCTGGAGACTCACGTGCGGTTCAAATCTGGAGATTCAGAGCGCGGTTCACATCTGGAGACTCACCGTGAGGTCAACATCTGGAGACACACAGCACGGTTCACATCTGGAGACTCACAGCGCGGTTCACATCTGGAGATTCACAGTGCGGTTCACATCTGGAGACTCAGTGCGGTTCACATCTGGAGACTCAGCGCGGTTCACATCCGGAGACGCACAGTGCGGTTCATATCTGGAGAGTCACAGTGCAGTTCACATCTGGAGACTCAGCGCGGTTCACATCTGGAGACTCACCGCGAGGTTCACATCTGGAGATTCACAGCGCGGTTCACGTCTGGAGACTGACAGCGCGGGTCACATCTGGAGACTCACAGTGCGGTTCACATCTGGAGACGAACAGTGCGGTTCACATCTGGAGACTCACAGCGCGGTTCACATCTGGATACTCACAGTGCGGTTCACATTTGGAGACTCACCGTGCGGTTCACATCTGGAGACTCACAGCGCGGTTCACATCTGGAGACTCACAGTGCGGTACACATCTGGAGACTCACAGTGCGGTTCACATCTGGAGACTAACAGTGTGGTTCACATCTGGAGATTCACAGCGCAGTTCCCATCTGGAGACTAAGAGTGTGGTTCACATCTGGAGTCTCACAGCGCGGTTCACATCTGGAGACTCACCGTGCGGGTCACATCATGAGATTCAGAGCGCGGTTCACATCTGGAGACTAAGAGTGCGGTTCACATCTGGAGACTCACGGTGCGGTTCACATCTGGAGACTCACAGTGCGGTTCACATCTGGAGACTCAGCGCGGTTCACATCCGGAGACGCACAGCGCGGTTCACATCCGGAGATTCACAGTGCCGTTCACATCTGGAGAGTCACAGGGCGGTTCACATCTGGAGATTCATCGCGAGGTTCACATCTGGATATTCACAGTGCAGTTCACATCTGGAGACTCACCGCGAGGTTCACATCTGGATATTCACAGTGCAGTTCACATCTGGAGATTCACAGTGCGGTTCACATCTGCAGACTCACAGTGCTGTTCTCATCTGGAGACTCACAGGGTGGATAACATCTATAGACTCACAGCGCGGATCACATCTGGAGACTCACAGCACGGTTCACATCTGGAGATTCACAGCGCGGTTCACATCTGGATATTCACAGCATGGTTCACATCTGGAGACTCACCGTGAGGTTCACATTTGGAGACTCACAGCGCGGTTCACATCTGGAGATTCACAGCGCGGTTCACATCTGGCTACTCACAGCGCGGTTCACATCTGTAGACTCAGCGCAGTTCACATCTGGAGACTCACAGCGCGGTTCACATCTGGAGACTCACCGCGAGGTTAACATCTGGAGATTCACAGCGCGTTTAACATCTGGAGATTCACAGCGCGGTTCACATCTGGAGACTCACAGCCCGGTTCACATCTGGAGACTCACAGTGCGGTTCACATCTGGAGACTCACCGCCCGGTTCACATCTGGAGACTCACGGCGCGGTTCTCATCTGGAGACTCACGGCGCGGTTCACATCTGGAGACTCAACGCGAGGTTCACATCTGGAGATTCACAGCGCGGTTCACATCTGGTGATTCACAGCACGGTTCACATCTGGAGACTCACCATGCGGTTCACTACTGGGGAATCACCATGCGGTTCACATCTGGAGACTCAAAGCGCGGTTCACATCTGGATACTCACAGTGCGGTTCACATTTGGAGACTCACCGTCCGGTTCACATCTGGAGACACACAGTGCGGTTCACATCTGGAGACTAACAGTGCGGTTCACATCTGGAGATTCACACCGCGGTTCACATCTGGAGACTAAGAGTGTGGTTCACATCTGGAGAGTCACTCTGCGGTTCACATCTGGAGACTCACGGCGTGGTTCACATCTGGAGAATCACGGCGCTGTTCACATCTGGAGACGCACAGCGCGGTTCACATCTGGATACTCACAGTGCGGTTCACATTTGGAGACTCACCGTGCGGTTCACATCTGGAGACTCACAGCGCGGTTCACATCTGGAGACTCACAGTGCGGTACACATCTGGAGACTCACAGCGCGGTTCACATCTGGAGACTAACAGTGCGGTTCACATCTGGAGACTCACAGCGCGGTTCACATCTGGATACTCACAGTGCGGTTCACATTTGGAGACTCACCGTGCGGTTCACATCTGGAGACTCACAGCGCGGTTCACATCGGGAGACTCACAGTGCGGTACACATCTGGAGACTCACAGTGCGGTTCACATCTGGAGACTAACAATGCGGTTCACATCTGGAGATTCACAGCGCGGTTCACATCTGGGGACTAAGAGTGTGGTTCACATCTGGAGTCTCACAGCGCGGTTCACATCTGGAGACTCACCGTACGGTTCACATCATTAGATTCAGAGCGCGGTTCACATCTGGAAACTAAGAGTGCGGTTCACATCTGGAGACTCACGGTGCGGTTCACATCTGGAGACTCACAGTGCGGTTCACATCCGGAGACGCACAGTGCGGTTCATATCTGGAGAGTCACAGTGCAGGTCACATCTGGAGACTCAGCGCGGTTCACATCCAGAGACGCACAGTGCGGTTCACATTTGGAGACTCACCGTGCGGTTCACATTTGGAGACACACAGTGCGGTTCACATCTGGAGACTAACAGTGCGGTTCACATCTGGAGATTCACAGCGCGGTTCACATCTGGAGACTAAGAGTGTGGTTCACATCTGGAGAGTCACTCTGCGGTTCACATCTGGAGACTAAGAGTGTGGTTCACATCTGGAGAGTCACTCTGCGGTTCACATCTGGAGACTCACGGCGTGGTTCACATCTGGAGAATCACGGCGCTGTTCACATCTGGAGACGCACAGCGCGGTTCACATCTGGATACTCACAGTGCGGTTCACATTTGGAGACTCACGTGCGGTTCACATCTGGAGACTCACAGCGCGGTTCACATCTGGAGACTCACAGTGCGGTACACATCTGGAGACTCACAGCGCGGTTCACATCTGGAGACTAACAGTGCGGTTCACATCTGGAGACTCACAGCGCGGTTCACATCTGGATACTCACAGTGCGGTTCACATTTGGAGACTCACCGTGCGGTTCACATCTGGAGACTCACAGCGCGGTTCACATCGGGAGACTCACAGTGCGGTACACATCTGGAGACTCACAGTGCGGTTCACATCTGGAGACTAACAATGCGGTTAACATCTGGAGATTCACAGCGCGGTTCACATCTGGAGACTAAGAGTGTGGTTCACATCTGGAGTCTCACAGCGCGGTTCACATCTGGAGACTCACCGTACGGTTCACATCATTAGATTCAGAGCGCGGTTCACATCTGGAAACTAAGAGTGCGGTTCACATCTGGAGACTCACGGTGCGGTTCACATCTGGAGACTCACAGTGCGGTTCACATCTGGAGACTCAGCGCGGTTCACATCCGGAGACGCACAGTGCGGTTCATATCTGGAGAGTCACAGTGCAGTTCACATCTGGAGACTCAGCGCGGTTCACATCCGGAGACGCACAGTGCGGTTCACATTTGGAGACTCACCGTGCGGTTCACATCTGGAGACACACAGTGCGGTTCACATCTGGAGACTAACAGTGCGGTTCACATCTGGAGATTCACAGCGCGGTTCACATCTGGAGACTAAGAGTGTGGTTCACATCCGGAGAGTCACTCTGCGGTTCACATCTGGAGACTCACAGCGCGGTTCACATCTGGAGACTCACCGTACGGTTCACATCATTAGATTCAGAGCGCGGTTCACATCTGGAGACTAAGAGTGCGGTTCACATCTGGAGACTCACGGTGCGGTTCACATCTGGAGACTCACAGTGCGGTTCACATCTGGAGACTCAGCGCGGTTCACATCCGGAGACGCACAGTGCGGTTCATATCTGGAGAGTCACAGTGCAGTTCACATCTGGAGACTCAGCGCGGTTCACATCCGGAGACGCACAGTGCGGTTCACATTTGGAGACTCACCGTGCGGTTCACATCTGGAGACACACAGTGCGGTTCACATCTGGAGACTAAAAGTGCGGTTCACATCTGGAGATTCACAGCGCGGTTCACATCTGGAGACTAAGAGTGTGGTTCACATCTGGAGAGTCACTCTGCGGTTCACATCTGGAGACTCACGGCGTGGTTCACATCTGGAGACTCACGGCGTGGTTCACATCTGGAGACGCACGGTGCTGTTCACATCTGGAGATTCACAGCACAGTTCACATCTGGAGACTAAGAGTGTGGTTCACATCTGGAGTCTCACAGCGCGGTTCACATCTGGATACTCACAGTGCGGTTCACATTTGGAGACTCACCGTGCGGTTCACATCTGGAGACTCACAGCGCGGTTCACATCTGGAGACTCACAGTGCGGTACACATCTGGAGACTCACAGTGCGGTTCACATCTGGAGACTAACAGTGTGGTTCACATCTGGAGATTCACAGCGCGGTTCACATCTGGAGACGAAGAGTGTGGTTCACATCTGGAGTCTCACAGCGCGGTTCACATCTGGAGACTAACAGTGCGGTTCACATCTGGAGATTCACAGCGCGGTTCACATCTGGAGACTAAGAGTGTGGTTCACATCTGGAGTCTCACAGCGCGGTTCACATCTGGAGACTCACCGTGCGGTTCATATCTGGAGATTCAGAGCGCGGTTCACATCTGGAGACTAAGAGTGCGGTTCACATCTGGAGACTCACAGTGCGGTTCACATCTGGAGACTCACAGTGCGGTTCACATCTGGAGATACACAGCGCGGTTCACTTCTGGAGACCAAGAGTGCGGTTCACATCTGGAGACTCACAGCGCGGTTCACATCTGGAGACTCACGGCGCGGTTGACATCTGGAGACTCACTGTGCGGTTCACATCTGGAGATTCAGAGCGCGGTTCACATCTGGAGACTCACCATGAGGTCAACATCTGGAGACACACAGCACGGTTCACATCTGGAGACTCACAGCGCGGTTCACATCTGGAGATTCACATTGCGGTTCACATCTGGAGACTCAGTGCGGTTCACATCTGGAGACTCAGCGCGGTTCACATCCGGAGACGCACAGTGCGGTTCATATCTGGAGAGTCACAGTGCAGTTCACATCTGGAGACTCACAGCGCGGTTCACATCTGGATACTTTCAGTGCGGTTCACATTTGGAGACTCACCGTGCGGTTCACATCTGGAGACTCACAGCGCGGTTCACATCTGGAGACTCACAGTGCGGTACACATCTGGAGACTCACAGTGCGGTTCACATCTGGAGACTAACAGTGCGGTTCACATCTGGAGATTCACAGCGCAGTTCACATCTGGAGACTAAGAGTGTGGTTCACATCTGGAGTCTCACAGCGCGGTTCACATCTGGAGACTCACCGTGCGGTTCACATCATGAGATTCAGAGCGCGGTTCACATCTGGAGACTAAGAGTGCGGTTCACATCTGGAGACTCACGGTGCGGTTCACATCTGGAGACTCACAGTGCGGTTCACATCTGGAGACTAACAGTGCGGTTCACATCTGGAGATTCACAGCGCAGTTCACATCTGGAGACTAAGAGTGTGGTTCACATCTGGAGTCTCACAGCGCGGTTCACATCTGGAGACTCACCGTGCGGTTCACATCATGAGATTCAGAGCGCGGTTCACATCTGGAGACTAAGAGTGCGGTTCACATCTGGAGACTCACGGTGCGGTTCACATCTGGAGACTCACAGTGCGGTTCACATCTGGAGACTCAGCGTGGTTCACATCCGGAGACGCACAGCGCGGTTCACATCCGGAGATTCACAGTGCCGTTCACATCTGGAGAGTCACAGGGCGGTTCACATCTGGAGATTCATCGCGAGGTTCACATCTGGATATTCACAGTGCAGTTCACATCTGGAGACTCACCGCGAGGTTCACATCTGGATATTCACAGTGCAGTTCACATCTGGAGATTCACAGTGCGGTTCACATCTGCAGACTCACAGTGCTGTTCTCATCTGGAGACTCACAGGGTGGATAACATCTATAGACTCACAGCGCGGATCACATCTGGAGACTCACAGCACGGTTCACATCTGGAGATTCACAGCGCGGTTCACATCTGGATATTCACAGCATGGTTCACATCTGGAGACTCACAGCGCGGTTCACATCTGGAGACTCACCGCGAGGTTCACATCTGGGGATTCACAGTGCGGTTCACACCTGGAGACTCGCAATGCGGTTCTCATCTGGAGACGCACAGTGCGGTTCACATCTGGAGACTCACAGCACGGCTCACATCTGCAGATTCACAGCAGGGTTCACATCTGGAGATTCACATCGCGGTTCACATCAGGAGGCTCACAGCGCGGTTCACATCTGGAGACTCACCGTGAGGTTCACATCTGGAGATTCACAGTGCGGTTCACATCTGGAGACTCACAGTGCGGTTCTCATCTGGAGACTCACAGTGCGGTTCACATCTGGAGACTCACAGTGCAGTTCACATCTGGAGACTCACAGCGCGGTTCACATCTGGATACTCACAGTGCGGTTCACATTTGGAGACTCACCGTGCGGTTCACATCTGGAGACTCACAGCGCGGTTCACATCTGGAGACTCACAGTGCGGTACACATCTGGAGACTCACAGTGCGGTTCACATCTGGAGACTAACAGTGCGGTTCACATCTGGAGATTCACAGCGCAGTTCACATCTGGAGACTAAGAGTGTGGTTCACATCTGGAGTCTCACAGCGCGGTTCACATCTGGAGACTCACCGTGCGGTTCACATCATGAGATTCAGAGCGCGGTTCACATCTGGAGACTAAGAGTGCGGTTCACATCTGGAGACTCACGGTGCGGTTCACATCTGGAGACTCACAGTGCGGTTCACATCTGGAGACTCAGCGCGGTTCACATCCGGAGACGCACAGCGCGGTTCACATCCGGAGATTCACAGTGCCGTTCACATCTGGAGAGTCACAGGGCGGTTCACATCTGGAGATTCATCGCGAGGTTCACATCTGGATTATCACAGTGCAGTTCACATCTGGAGACTCACCGCGAGGTTCACATCTGGATATTCACAGTGCAGTTAACATCTGGAGATTCACAGTGCGGTTCACATCTGCAGACTCACAGTGCTGTTCTCATCTGGAGACTCACAGGGTGGATAACATCTATAGACTCACAGCGCGGATCACATCTGGAGACTCACAGCACGGTTCACATCTGGAGATTCACAGCGCAGTTCACATCTGGATATTCACAGCATGGTTCACATCTGGAGACTCACCGTGAGGTTCACATTTGGAGACTCACAGCGCGGTTCACATCTGGAGACTCACCGCGAGGTTCACATCTGGGGATTCACAGTGCGGTTCACACCTGGAGACTCGCAATGCGGTTCTCATCTGGAGACGCACAGTGCGGTTCACATCTGGAGACTCACAGCACGGCTCACATCTGCAGATTCACAGCAGGGTTCACATCTGGAGATTCACATCGCGGTTCACATCAGGAGGCTCACAGCATGGTTCACATCTGGAGACTCACCGTGAGGTTCACATCTGGAGATTCACAGTGCGGTTCACATCTGGAGACTCACAGTGTGGTTCTCATCTGGAGACTCACAGTGCGGTTTACATCTGGAGACTCACCGTGAGGTCAACATCTGGAGACACACAGCACGGTTCACATCTGGAGACTCACAGCGCGGTTCACATCTGGAGATTCACAGCGCGGTTCACATCTGGAGATTCACAGCGCGGTTCACATCTGGCTACTCACAGCGCGGTTCACATCTGTAGACTCACAGCGCAGTTCACATCTGGAGACTCACAGCGCGGTTCACATCTGGAGACTCACCGCGAGGTTAACATCTGGAGATTCACAGCGCGTTTAACATCTGGAGATTCACAGCGCGGTTCACATCTGGAGACTCACAGCCCGGTTCACATCTGGAGACTCACAGTGCGGTTCACATCTGGAGACTCACCGCCCGGTTCACATCTGGAGACTCACGGCGCGGTTCTCATCTGGAGACTCACGGCGCGGTTCACATCTGGAGACTCAACGCGAGGTTCACATCTGGAGATTCACAGCGCGGTTCACATCTGGTGATTCACAGCACGGTTCACATCTGGAGACTCACCATGCGGTTCACTACTGGGGAATCACCATGCGGTTCACATCCGGAGACTCAAAGCGCGGTTCACATCTGGATACTCACAGTGCGGTTCACATTTGGAGACTCACCGTGCGGTTCACATCTGGAGACACACAGTGCGGTTCACATCTGGAGACTAACAGTGCGGTTCACATCTGGAGATTCACAGCGCGGTTCACATCTGGAGACTAAGAGTGTGGTTCACATCTGGAGAGTCACTCTGTGGTTCACATCTGGAGACTCACGGCGTGGTTCACATCTGGAGAATCACCGTGCGGTTCACATCTGGAGACTCACAGCGCGGTTCACATCTGGAGACTCACCATGAGGTCAACATCTGGAGACACACAGCACGGTTCACATCTGGAGACTTACAGCGCGGTTCACATCTGGAGATTCACAGTGCGGTTCACATCTGGAGACTCAGTGCGGTTCACATCTGGAGACTCAGCGCGGTTCACATCCGGAGACGCACAGTGCGGTTCATATCTGGAGAGTCACAGTGCAGTTCACATCTGGAGACTCAGCGCGGTTCACATCTGGATACTCACAGTGCGGTTCACATTTGGAGACTCACCGTGCGATTCACATCTGGAGACTCACAGCGCGGTTCACATCTGGAGACTCACAGTGCGGTACACATCTGGAGACTCACAGTGCGGTTCACATCTGGAGACTAACAGTGCGGTTCACATCTGGAGATTCACAGCGCAGTTCACATCTGGAGACTAAGAGTGTGGTTCACATCTGGAGTCTCACAGCGCGGTTCACATCTGGAGACTCACCGTGCGGTTCACATCATGAGATTCAGAGCGCGGTTCACATCTGGAGACTCACGGTGCGGTTCACATCTGGAGACTCACAGTGCGGTTCACATCTGGAGACTCAGCGCGGTTCACATCCGGAGACGCACAGCGCGGTTCACATCCGGAGATTCACAGTGCCGTTCACATCTGGAGAGTCACAGGGCGGTTCACATCTGGAGATTCATCGCGAGGTTCAAATCTGGATATTCACAGTGCAGTTCACATCTGGAGACTCACCGCGAGGTTCACATCTGGATATTCACAGTGCAGTTCACATCTGGAGATTCACAGTGCGGTTCACATCTGCAGACTCACAGTGCTGTTCTCATCTGGAGACTCACAGGGTGGATAACATCTATAGACTCACAGCGCGGATCACATCTGGAGACTCACAGCACGGTTCACATCTGGAGATTCACAGCGCGGTTCACATCTGGATATTCACAGCATGGTTCACATCTGGAGACTCACCGTGAGGTTCACATTTGGAGACTCACAGCGCGGTTCACATCTGGAGATTCACAGCGCGGTTCACATCTGGACACTCACAGCGCGGTTCACATCTGGAGACTCACAGCGCGGTTCACATCTGGAGACTCACCGCGAGGTTCACATCTGGGGATTCACAGTGCGGTTCACACCTGGAGACTCGCAATGCGGTTCTCATCTGGAGACGCACAGTGCGGTTCACATCTGGAGACTCACAGCACGGCTCACATCTGCAGATTCACAGCAGGGTTCACATCTGGAGATTCACATCGCGGTTCACATCAGGAGGCTCACAGCGCGGTTCACATCTGGAGACTCACCGTGAGGTTCACATCTGGAGATTCACAGTGCGGTTCACATCTGGAGACTCACAGTGCGGTTCTCATCTGGAGACTCACAGTGCGGTTCACATCTGGAGACTCACAGTGCAGTTCACATCTGGAGACTCACAGCGCGGTTCACATCTGGATACTCACAGTGCGGTTCACATTTGGAGACTCACCGTGCGGTTCACATCTGGAGACTCACAGCGCGGTTCACATCTGGAGACTCACAGTGCGGTACACATCTGGAGACTCACAGTGCGGTTCACATCTGGAGACTAACAGTGCGGTTCACATCTGGAGATTCACAGCGCAGTTCACATCTGGAGACTAAGAGTGTGGTTCACATCTGGAGTCTCACAGCGCGGTTCACATCTGGAGACTCACCGTGCGGTTCACATCATGAGATTCAGAGCGCGGTTCACATCTGGAGACTAAGAGTGCGGTTCACATCTGGAGACTCACGGTGCGGTTCACATCTGGAGACTCACAGTGCGGTTCACATCTGGAGACTCAGCGCGGTTCACATCCGGAGACGCACAGCGCGGTTCACATCCGGAGATTCACAGTGCCGTTCACATCTGGAGAGTCACAGGGCGGTTCACATCTGGAGATTCATCGCGAGGTTCACATCTGGATTATCACAGTGCAGTTCACATCTGGAGACTCACCGCGAGGTTCACATCTGGATATTCACAGTGCAGTTAACATCTGGAGATTCACAGTGCGGTTCACATCTGCAGACTCACAGTGCTGTTCTCATCTGGAGACTCACAGGGTGGATAACATCTATAGACTCACAGCGCGGATCACATCTGGAGACTCACAGCACGGTTCACATCTGGAGATTCACAGCGCAGTTCACATCTGGATATTCACAGCATGGTTCACATCTGGAGACTCACCGTGAGGTTCACATTTGGAGACTCACAGCGCGGTTCACATCTGGAGACTCACCGCGAGGTTCACATCTGGGGATTCACAGTGCGGTTCACACCTGGAGACTCGCAATGCGGTTCTCATCTGGAGACGCACAGTGCGGTTCACATCTGGAGACTCACAGCACGGCTCACATCTGCAGATTCACAGCAGGGTTCACATCTGGAGATTCACATCGCGGTTCACATCAGGAGGCTCACAGCATGGTTCACATCTGGAGACTCACCGTGAGGTTCACATCTGGAGATTCACAGTGCGGTTCACATCTGGAGACTCACAGTGTGGTTCTCATCTGGAGACTCACAGTGCGGTTTACATCTGGAGACTCACCGTGAGGTCAACATCTGGAGACACACAGCACGGTTCACATCTGGAGACTCACAGCGCGGTTCACATCTGGAGATTCACAGCGCGGTTCACATCTGGAGATTCACAGCGCGGTTCACATCTGGCTACTCACAGCGCGGTTCACATCTGTAGACTCACAGCGCAGTTCACATCTGGAGACTCACAGCGCGGTTCACATCTGGAGACTCACCGCGAGGTTAACATCTGGAGATTCACAGCGCGTTTAACATCTGGAGATTCACAGCGCGGTTCACATCTGGAGACTCACAGCCCGGTTCACATCTGGAGACTCACAGTGCGGTTCACATCTGGAGACTCACCGCCCGGTTCACATCTGGAGACTCACGGCGCGGTTCTCATCTGGAGACTCACGGCGCGGTTCACATCTGGAGACTCAACGCGAGGTTCACATCTGGAGATTCACAGCGCGGTTCACATCTGGTGATTCACAGCACGGTTCACATCTGGAGACTCACCATGCGGTTCACTACTGGGGAATCACCATGCGGTTCACATCCGGAGACTCAAAGCGCGGTTCACATCTGGATACTCACAGTGCGGTTCACATTTGGAGACTCACCGTGCGGTTCACATCTGGAGACACACAGTGCGGTTCACATCTGGAGACTAACAGTGCGGTTCACATCTGGAGATTCACAGCGCGGTTCACATCTGGAGACTAAGAGTGTGGTTCACATCTGGAGAGTCACTCTGTGGTTCACATCTGGAGACTCACGGCGTGGTTCACATCTGGAGAATCACCGTGCGGTTCACATCTGGAGACTCACAGCGCGGTTCACATCTGGAGACTCACCATGAGGTCAACATCTGGAGACACACAGCACGGTTCACATCTGGAGACTTACAGCGCGGTTCACATCTGGAGATTCACAGTGCGGTTCACATCTGGAGACTCAGTGCGGTTCACATCTGGAGACTCAGCGCGGTTCACATCCGGAGACGCACAGTGCGGTTCATATCTGGAGAGTCACAGTGCAGTTCACATCTGGAGACTCAGCGCGGTTCACATCTGGATACTCACAGTGCGGTTCACATTTGGAGACTCACCGTGCGATTCACATCTGGAGACTCACAGCGCGGTTCACATCTGGAGACTCACAGTGCGGTACACATCTGGAGACTCACAGTGCGGTTCACATCTGGAGACTAACAGTGCGGTTCACATCTGGAGATTCACAGCGCAGTTCACATCTGGAGACTAAGAGTGTGGTTCACATCTGGAGTCTCACAGCGCGGTTCACATCTGGAGACTCACCGTGCGGTTCACATCATGAGATTCAGAGCGCGGTTCACATCTGGAGACTCACGGTGCGGTTCACATCTGGAGACTCACAGTGCGGTTCACATCTGGAGACTCAGCGCGGTTCACATCCGGAGACGCACAGCGCGGTTCACATCCGGAGATTCACAGTGCCGTTCACATCTGGAGAGTCACAGGGCGGTTCACATCTGGAGATTCATCGCGAGGTTCAAATCTGGATATTCACAGTGCAGTTCACATCTGGAGACTCACCGCGAGGTTCACATCTGGATATTCACAGTGCAGTTCACATCTGGAGATTCACAGTGCGGTTCACATCTGCAGACTCACAGTGCTGTTCTCATCTGGAGACTCACAGGGTGGATAACATCTATAGACTCACAGCGCGGATCACATCTGGAGACTCACAGCACGGTTCACATCTGGAGATTCACAGCGCGGTTCACATCTGGATATTCACAGCATGGTTCACATCTGGAGACTCACCGTGAGGTTCACATTTGGAGACTCACAGCGCGGTTCACATCTGGAGATTCACAGCGCGGTTCACATCTGGACACTCACAGCGCGGTTCACATCTGGAGACTCACAGCGCGGTTCACATCTGGAGACTCACCGCGAGGTTCACATCTGGGGATTCACAGTGCGGTTCACACCTGGAGACTCGCAATGCGGTTCTCATCTGGAGACGCACAGTGCGGTTCACATCTGGAGACTCACAGCACGGCTCACATCTGCAGATTCACAGCAGGGTTCACATCTGGAGATTCACATCGCGGTTCACATCAGGAGGCTCACAGCGCGGTTCACATCTGGAGACTCACCGTGAGGTTCACATCTGGAGATTCACAGTGCGGTTCACATCTGGAGACTCACAGTGCGGTTCTCATCTGGAGACTCACAGTGCGGTTTACATCTGGAGACTCACCGTGAGGTCAACATCTGGAGACATAGAGCACGGTTCACATCTGGAGACTCACAGCGCGGTTCATATCTGGAGAGTCACAGTGCAGTTCACATCTGGAGACTCACAGCGCGGTTCACATCTGGATACTCACAGTGCGGTTCACATTTGGAGACTCACCGTGCGGTTCACATCTGGAGACTCACAGCGCGGTTCACATCTGGAGACTCACAGTGCGGTACACATCTGGAGACTCACAGTGCGGTACACATCTGGAGACTCACAGTGCGGTTCACATCTGGAGACTAACAGTGCGGTTCACATCTGGAGATTCACAGCGCGGTTCACATCTGGAGACTAAGAGTGTGGTTCACATCTTGAGTCTCACAGCGCGGTTCACATCTGGAGACTAACAGTGCGGTTCACATCTGGAGATTCACAGCGCGGTTCACATCTGGAGACTAAGAGTGTGGTTCACATATGGAGTCTCACAGCGCGGTTCACATCTGGAGACTCACCGTGCGGTTCATATCTGGAGATTCAGAGCGCGGTTCACATCTGGAGACTAAGAGTGCGGTTCACATCTGGAGACTCACAGTGCGGTTCACATCTGGAGACTCACAGTGCGGTTCACATCTGGAGATACACAGCGCGGTTCACTTCTGGAGACCAAGAGTGCGGTTCACATCTGGAGACTCACAGCGCGGTTCACATCTGGAGACTCACGGCGCGGTTGACATCTGGAGACTCACCGTGCGGTTCACATCTGGAGATTCAGAGCGCGGTTCACATCTGGAGACTCACCATGAGGTCAACATCTGGAGACACACAGCACGGTTCACATCTGGAGACTCACAGCGCGGTTCACATCTGGAGATTCACAGTGCGGTTCACATCTGGAGACTCAGTGCGGTTCACATCTGGAGACTCAGCGCGGTTCACATCCGGAGACGCACAGTGCGGTTCATATCTGGAGAGTCACAGTGCAGTTCACATCTGGAGACTCATCGCGGTTCACATCTGGAGACTCACCGTGAGGTTCACATCTGGAGATTCACAGCGCGGTTCACGTCTGGAGACTGACAGCGCGGGTCACATCTGGAGACTCAAAGTGCGGTTCACATCTGGAGACTAACAGTGCGGTTCACATCTGGAGACTCACAGCGCGGTTCACATCTGGAGACTCACAGTGCGGTTCACATCTGGAGACTAACAGTGCGGTTCACATCTGGAGACTCACAGCGCGGTTCACATCTGGATACTCACAGCATGGTTCACATCTGGAGACTCACCGTGAGGTTCACATTTGGAGACTCACAGCGCGGTTCACATCTGGAGATTCACAGCGCAGTTCACATCTGGACACTCACAGCGCGGTTCACATCTGGAGACTCACAGCGCGGTTCACATCTGGAGACTCACCGCGAGGTTCACATCTGGGGATTCACAGTGCGGTTCACACCTGGAGACTCGCAATGCGGTTCTCATCTGGAGACGCACAGTGCGGTTCACATCTGGAGACTCACAGCACGGCTCACATCTGCAGATTCACAGCAGGGTTCACATCTGGAGATTCACATCGCGGTTCACATCAGGAGGCTCACAGCGTGGTTCACATCTGGAGACTCACCGTGAGGTTCACATCTGGAGATTCACAGTGCGGTTCACATCTGGAGACTCACAGTGCGGTTCTCATCTGGAGACTCACAGTGCGGTTTACATCTGGAGACTCACCGTGAGGTCAACATCTGGAGACACACAGCACGGTTCACATCTGGAGACTCACAGCGCGGTTCACATCTGGAGATTCACAGCGCGGTTCACATCTGGAGATTCACAGCGCGGTTCACATCTGGCTACTCACAGCCCGGTTCACATCTGGAGACTCACAGTGCGGTTCACATCTGGAGACTCACCGCCCGGTTCACATCTGGAGACTCACGGCGCGGTTCTCATCTGGAGACTCACGGCGCGGTTCACATCTGGAGACTCAACGCGAGGTTCACATCTGGAGATTCACAGCGCGGTTCACATCTGGTGATTCACAGCACGGTTCACATCTGGAGACTCACCATGCGGTTCACTACTGGGGAATCACCATGCGGTTCACATCCGGAGACTCAAAGCGCGGTTCACATCTGGATACTCACAGTGCGGTTCACATTTGGAGACTCACCGTGCGGTTCACATCTGGAGACACACAGTGCGGTTCACATCTGGAGACTAACAGTGCGGTTCACATCTGGAGATTCACAGCGCGGTTCACATCTGGAGACTAAGAGTGTGGTTCACATCTGGAGAGTCACTCTGCGGTTCACATCTGGAGACTCACGTCGTGGTTCACATCTGGAGAATCACCGTGCGGTTCACATCTGGAGACTCACAGCGCGGTTCACATCTGGAGACTCACCATGAGGTCAACATCTGGAGACACACAGCACGGTTCACATCTGGAGACTCACAGCGCGGTTCACATCTGGAGATTCACAGTGCGGTTCACATCTGGAGACTCAGTGCGGTTCACATCTGGAGACTCAGCGCGGTTCACATCCGGAGACGCACAGTGCGGTTCATATCTGGAGAGTCACAGTGCAGTTCACATCTGGAGACTCAGCGCGGTTCACATCTGGATACTCACAGTGCGGTTCACATTTGGAGACTCACCGTGCGATTCACATCTGGAGACTCACAGCGCGGTTCACATCTGGAGACTCACAGTGCGGTACACATCTGGAGACTCACAGTGCGGTTCACATCTGGAGACTAACAGTGCGGTTCACATCTGGAGATTCACAGCGCAGTTCACATCTGGAGACTAAGAGTGTGGTTCACATCTGGAGTCTCACAGCGCGGTTCACATCTGGAGACTCACCGTGCGGTTCACATCATGAGATTCAGAGCGCGGTTCACATCTGGAGACTAAGAGTGTGGTTCACATCTGGAGAGTCACTCTGCGGTTCACATCTGGAGACTCACAGTGCGGTTCACATCTGGAGACTCAGCGCGGTTCACATCCGGAGACGCACAGCGCGGTTCACATCCGGAGATTCACAGTGCCGTTCACATCTGGAGAGTCACAGGGCGGTTCACATCTGGAGATTCATCGCGAGGTTCACATCTGGATATTCACAGTGCAGTTCACATCTGGAGACTCACCGCGAGGTTCACATCTGGATATTCACAGTGCAGTTCACATCTGCAGACTCACAGTGCTGTTCTCATCTGGAGACTCACAGAGTGGATAACATCTATAGACTCACAGCGCGGATCACATCTGGAGACTCACAGCACGGTTCACATCTGGAGATTCACAGCGCGGTTCACATCTGGATATTCACAGCATGGTTCACATCTGGAGACTCACCGTGAGGTTCACATTTGGAGACTCACAGCGCGGTTCACATCTGGAGATTCACAGCGCAGTTCACATCTGGACACTCACAGCGCGGTTCACATCTGGAGACTCACAGCGCGGTTCACATCTGGAGACTCACCGCGAGGTTCACATCTGGGGATTCACAGTGCGGTTCACACCTGGAGACTCGCAATGCGGTTCTCATCTGGAGACGCACAGTGCGGTTCACATCTGGAGACTCACAGCACGGCTCACATCTGCAGATTCACAGCAGGGTTCACATCTGGAGATTCACATCGCGGTTCACATCAGGAGGCTCACAGCGCGGTTCACATCTGGAGACTCACCGTGAGGTTCACATCTGGAGATTCACAGTGCGGTTCACATCTGGAGACTCACAGTGCGGTTCTCATCTGGAGACTCACAGTGCGGTTTACATCTGGAGACTCACCGTGAGGTCAACATCTGGAGACACACAGCACGGTTCACATCTGGAGACTCACAGCGCGGTTCATATCTGGAGAGTCACAGTGCAGTTCACATCTGGAGACTCACAGCGCGGTTCACATCTGGATACTCACAGTGCGGTTCACATTTGGAGACTCACCGTGCGGTTCACATCTGGAGACTCACAGCGCGGTTCACATCTGGAGACTCACAGTGCGGTACACATCTGGAGACTCACAGTGCGGTTCACATCTGGAGACTAACAGCGCGGTTCACATCTGGAGATTCACAGCGCAGTTCACATCTGGAGACTAAGAGTGTGGTTCACATCTGGAGTCTCACAGCGCGGTTCACATCTGGAGACTCACAGTGCGGTACACATCTGGAGACTCACAGTGCGGTTCACATCTGGAGACTAACAGTGCGGTTCACATCTGGAGATTCACAGCGCGGTTCACATCTGGAGACTAAGAGTGTGGTTCACATCTTGAGTCTCACAGCGCGGTTCACATCTGGAGACTAACAGTGCGGTTCACATCTGGAGATTCACAGCGCGGTTCACATCTGGAGACTAAGAGTGTGGTTCACATATGGAGTCTCACAGCGCGGTTCACATCTGGAGACTCACCGTGCGGTTCATATCTGGAGATTCAGAGCGCGGTTCACATCTGGAGACTAAGAGTGCGGTTCACATCTGGAGACTCACAGTGCGGTTCACATCTGGAGACTCACAGTGCGGTTCACATCTGGAGATACACAGCGCGGTTCACTTCTGGAGACCAAGAGTGCGGTTCACATCTGGAGACTCACAGCGCGGTTCACATCTGGAGACTCACGGCGCGGTTGACATCTGGAGACTCATCGTGCGGTTCACATCTGGAGATTCAGAACGCGGTTCACATCTGGAGACTCACCGTGAGGTCAACATCTGGAGACACACAGCACGGTTCACATCTGGAGACTCACAGCGCGGTTCACATCTGGAGATTCACAGTGCGGTTCACATCTGGAGACTCAGTGCGGTTCACATCTGGAGACTCAGCGCGGTTCACATCCGGAGACGCACAATGCGGTTCATATCTGGAGAGTCACAGTGCAGTTCACATCTGGAGACTCAGCGCGGTTCACATCTGGAGACTCACCGCGAGGTTCACATCTGGAGATTCACAGCACGGTTCACGTCTGGAGACTGACAGCGCGGGTCACATCTGGAGACTCACAGTGCGGTTCACATCTGGAGACTAACAATGCGGTTCACATCTGGAGACTCACAGCGCGGTTCACATCTGGAGACTCACAGTGCGGTTCACATCTGGAGACTAACAGTGCGGTTCACATCTGGAGACTCACAGCGCGGTTCACATCTGGATACTCACAGTGCGGTTCACATTTGGAGACTCACCGTGCGGTTCACATCTGGAGACTCACAGCGCGGTTCACATCTGGGGACTCACAGTGCGGTACACATCTGGAGACTCACAGCGCGGTTCACATCTGGAGACTAACAGTGCGGTTCACATCTGGAGATTCACAGCGCAGTTCACATCTGGAGACTAAGAGTGTGGTTCACATCTGGAGTCTCACAGCGCGGTTCACATCTGGAGACTCACCGTGCGGTTCACATCATGAGATTCAGAGCGCGGTTCACATCTGGAGACTAAGAGTGCGGTTCACATCTGGAGACTCACGGTGCGGTTCACATCTGGAGACTCACAGTGCGGTTCACATCTGGAGACTCAGCGCGGTTCACATCCGGAGACGCACAGCGCGGTTCACATCCGGAGATTCACAGTGCCGTTCACATCTGGAGAGTCACAGGGCGGTTCACATCTGGAGATTCATCGCGAGGTTCAAATCTGGATATTCACAGTGCAGTTCACATCTGGAGACTCACCGCGAGGTTCACATCTGGATATTCACAGTGCAGTTCACATCTGGAGATTCACAGTGCGGTTCACATCTGCAGACTCACAGTGCTGTTCTCATCTGGAGACTCACAGGGTGGATAACATCTATAGACTCACAGCGCGGATCACATCTGGAGACTCACAGCACGGTTCACATCTGGAGATTCACAGCGCGGTTCACATCTGGATATTCACAGCATGGTTCACATCTGGAGACTCACCGTGAGGTTCACATTTGGAGACTCACAGCGCGGTTCACATCTGGAGATTCACAGCGCAGTTCACATCTGGACACTCACAGCGCGGTTCACATCTGGAGACTCACAGCGCGGTTCACATCTGGAGACTCACCGCGAGGTTCACATCTGGGGATTCACAGTGCGGTTCACACCTGGAGACTCGCAATGCGGTTCTCATCTGGAGACGCACAGTGCGGTTCACATCTGGAGACTCACAGCACGGCTCACATCTGCAGATTCACAGCAGGGTTCACATCTGGAGATTCACATCGCGGTTCACATCAGGAGGCTCACAGCGCGGTTCACATCTGGAGACTCACCGTGAGGTTCACATCTGGAGATTCACAGTGCGGTTCACATCTGGAGACTCACAGTGCGGTTCTCATCTCGAGACTCACAGTGCGGTTTACATCTGGAGACTCACCGTGAGGTCAACATCTGGAGACACACAGCACGGTTCACATCTGGAGACTCACAGCGCGGTTCACATCTGGAGATTCACAGCGCGGTTCACATCTGGAGATTCACAGCGCGGTTCACATCTGTAGACTCACAGCGCAGTTCACATCTGGAGACTCACAGCGCGGTTCACATCTGGAGACTCACCGCGAGGTTAACATCTGGAGATTCACAGCGCGTTTAACATCTGGAGATTCACAGCGCGGTTCACATCTGGAGACTCACAGCCCGGTTCACATCTGGAGACTCACAGTGCGGTTCACATCTGGAGACTCACCGCCCGGTTCACATCTGGAGACTCACAGCGCGGTTCACATCTGGAGACTAAGAGTGTGGTTCACATCTGGAGAGTCACTCTGCGGTTCACATCTGGAGACTCACGGCGTGGTTCACATCTGGAGACTCACAGTGCGGTACACATCTGGAGACTCACAGTGCGGTTCACATCTGGAGACTAACAGTGCGGTTCACATCTGGAGATTCACAGCGCAGTTCACATCTGGAGACTAAGAGTGTGGTTCACATCTGGAGTCTCACCGTGCGGTTCACATCATGAGATTCAGAGCGCGGTTCACATCTGGAGACTAAGAGTGCAGTTCACATCTGGAGACTCACGGTGCGGTTCACATCTGGAGACTCACAATGCGGTTCACATCTGGAGACTCAGCGCGGTTCACATCCGGAGACGCACAGCGCGGTTCACATCCGGAGATTCACAGTGCCGTTCACATCTGGAGAGTCACAGGGCGGTTCACATCTGGAGATTCATCGCGAGGTTCAAATCTGGATATTCACAGTGCAGTTCACATCTGGAGACTCACCGCGAGGTTCACATCTGGATATTCACAGTGCAGTTCACATCTGGAGATTCACAGTGCGGTTCACATCTGCAGACTCACAGTGTTGTTCTCATCTGGAGACTCACAGGGTGGATAACATCTATAGACTCACAGCGCGGATCACATCTGGAGACTCACAGCACGGTTCACATCTGGAGATTCACAGCGCGGTTCACATCTGGATATTCACAGCATGGTTCACATCTGGAGACTCACCGTGAGGTTCACATTTGGAGACTCACAGCGCGGTTCACATCTGGAGATTCACAGCGCAGTTCACATCTGGACACTCACAGCGCGGTTCACATCTGGAGACTCACAGCGCGGTTCACATCTGGAGACTCACCGCGAGGTTCACATCTGGGGATTCACAGTGCGGTTCACACCTGGAGACTCGCAATGCGGTTCTCATCTGGAGACGCACAGTGCGGTTCACATCTGGAGACTCACAGCACGGCTCACATCTGCAGATTCACAGCAGGGTTCACATCTGGAGATTCACATCGCGGTTCACATCAGGAGGCTCACAGCGCGGTTCACATCTGGAGACTCACCGTGAGGTTCACATCTGGAGATTCACAGTGCGGTTCACATCTGGAGACTCACAGTGCGGTTCTCATCTGGAGACTCACAGTGCGGTTTACATCTGGAGACTCACCGTGAGGTCAACATCTGGAGACACACAGCACGGTTCACATCTGGAGACTCACAGCGCGGTTCACATCTGGAGATTCACAGCGCGGTTCACATCTGGAGATTCACAGCGCGGTTCACATCTGTAGACTCACAGCGCAGTTCACATCTGGAGACTCACAGCGCGGTTCACATCTGGAGACTCACCGCGAGGTTAACATCTGGAGATTCACAGCGCGTTTAACATCTGGAGATTCACAGCGCTGTTCACATCTGGAGACTCACAGCCCGGTTCACATCTGGAGACTCACAGTGCGGTTCACATCTGGAGACTCACCGCCCGGTTCACATCTGGAGACTCACAGCGCGGTTCACATCTGGAGACTAAGAGTGTGGTTCACATCTGGAGAGTCACTCTGCGGTTCACATCTGGAGACTCACGGCGTGGTTCACATCTGGAGACTCACGGCGCGGTTCACATCTGGAGACGCACGGTGCTGTTCACATCTGGAGATTCACAGCGCAGTTCACATCTGGAGACTAAGAGTGTGGTTCACATCTGGAGTCTCACAGCGCGGTTCACATCTGGATACTCACAGTGCGGTTCACATTTGGAGACTCACCGTGCGGTTCACATCTGGAGACTCACAGCGCGGTTCACATCTGGAGACTCACAGTGCGGTACACATCTGGAGACTCACAGTGCGGTTCACATATGGAGACTAACAGTGCGGTTCACATCTGGAGATTCACAGCGCGGTTCACATCTGGAGACGAAGAGTGTGGTTCACATCTGGAGTCTCACAGCGCGGTTCACATCTGGAGACTAACAGTGCGGTTCACATCTGGAGATTCACAGCGCGGTTCACATCTGGAGACTAAGAGTGTGGTTCACATCTGGAGTCTCACAGCGCGGTTCACATCTGGAGACTCACCGTGCGGTTCATATCTGGAGATTCAGAGCGCGGTTCACATCTGGAGACTAAGAGTGCGGTTCACATCTGGAGACTCACAGTGCGGTTCACATCTGGAGACTCACAGTGCGGTTCACATCTGGAGACACACAGCGCGGTTCACTTCTGGAGACCAAGAGTGCGGTTCACATCTGGAGACTCAGAGCGCGGTTCACATCTGGAGACTCACGGCGCGGTTGACATCTGGAGACTCACCGTGCGGTTCACATCTGGAGATTCAGAGCGTGGTTCACATCTGGAGACTCACCGCGAGGTTAACATCTGGAGATTCACAGCGCGTTTAACATCTGGAGATTCACAGCGCGGTTCACATCTGGAGACTCACAGCCCGGTTCACATCTGGAGACTCACAGTGCGGTTCACATCTGGAGACTCACCGCCCGGTTCACATCTGGAGACTCACGGCGCGGTTCTCATCTGGAGACTCACGGCGCGGTTCACATCTGGAGACTCAACGCGAGGTTCACATCTGGAGACTCACCATGCGGTTCACTACTGGGGAATCACCATGCGGTTCACATCTGGAGACTCAAAGCGCGGTTCACATCTGGATACTCACAGTGCGGTTCACATTTGGAGACTCACCGTGCGGTTCACATCTGGAGACACACAGTGCGGTTCACATCTGGAGACTAACAGTGCGGTTCACATCTGGAGATTCACAGCGCGGTTCACATCTGGAGACTAAGAGTGTGGTTCACATCTGGAGAGTCACTCTGCGGTTCACATCTGGAGACTCACGGCGTGGTTCACATCTGGAGACTCAACGCGCGGTTCACATCTGGAGACTCACAGCGCGGTTCACATCTGGAGACTCACCATGAGGTCAACATCTGGAGACACACAGCACGGTTCACATCTGGAGACTCACAGCGCGGTTCACATCTGGAGATTCACAGTGCGGTTCACATCTGGAGACTCAGTGCGGTTCACATCTGGAGACTCAGCGCGGTTCACATCCGGAGACGCACAGTGCGGTTCATATCTGGAGAGTCACAGTGCAGTTCACACCTGGAGACTCACAGCGCGGTTCACATCTGGATACTCACAGTGCGGTTCACATTTGGAGACTCACCGTGCGGTTCACATCTGGAGACTCACAGCGCCGTTCACATCTGGAGACTCACAGTGCGGTACACATCTGGAGACTCACAGTGCAGTTCACATCTGGAGACTAACAGTGCGGTTCACATCTGGAGATTCACAGCGCAGTTCACATCTGGAGACTAAGAGTGTGGTTCACATCTGGAGTCTCACAGCGCGGTTCACCTCTGGAGACTCACCGTGCGGTTCACATCATGAGATTCAGAGCGCGGTTCACATCTGGAGACTAAGAGTGCGGTTCACATCTGTAGACTCACGGTGCGGTTCACATCTGGAGACTCACAGTGCGGTTCACATCTGGAGACTCAGCGCGGTTCACATCCGGAGACGCACAGCGCGGTTCACATCCGGAGATTCACAGTGCCGTTCACATCTGGAGAGTCACAGGGCGGTTCACATCTGGAGATTCATCGCGAGGTTCACATCTGGATATTCACAGTGCAGTTCACATCTGGAGACTCACCGCGAGGTTCACATCTGGATATTCACAGTGCAGTTCACATCTGGAGATTCACAGTGCGGTTCACATCTGCAGACTCACAGTGCTGTTCTCATCTGGAGACTCACAGGGTGGATAACATCTATAGACTCACAGCGCGGATCACATCTGGAGACTCACAGCACGGTTCACATCTGGAGATTCACAGCGCGGTTCACATCTGGAGATTCACAGCGCAGTTCACATCTGGACACTCACAGCGCGGTTCACATCTGGAGACTCACAGCGCGGTTCACATCTGGAGACTCACCGCGAGGTTCACATCTGGGGATTCACAGTGCGGTTCACACCTGGAGACTCGCAATGCGGTTCTCATCTGGAGACGCACAGTGCGGTTCACATCTGGAGACTCACAGCACGGCTCACATCTGCAGATTCACAGCAGGGTTCACATCTGGAGATTCACATCGCGGTTCACATCAGGAGGCTCACAGCGCGGTTCACATCTGGAGACTCACCGTGAGGTTCACATCTGGAGATTCACAGTGCGGTTCACATCTGGAGACTCACAGTGCGGTTCTCATCTGGAGACTCACAGTGCGGTTTACATCTGGAGACTCACCGTGAGGTCAACATCTGGAGACACACAGCACGGTTCACATCTGGAGACTCACAGCGCGGTTCATATCTGGAGAGTCACAGTGCAGTTCACATCTGGAGACTCACAGCGCTGTTCACATCTGGATACTCACAGTGCGGTTCACATTTGGAGACTCACAGCGCGGTTCACATCTGGAGATTCACAGTGCGGTACACATCTGGAGACTCACAGTGCGGTTCACATCTGGAGACTAACAGTGCGGTTCACATCTGGAGATTCACAGCGCAGTTCACATCTGGAGACTAAGAGTGTGGTTCACATCTGGAGTCTCACAGCGCGGTTCACATCTGGAGACTCACAGTGCGGTACACATCTGGAGACTCACAGTGCGGTTCACATCTGGAGATTCACAGCGCGGTTCACATCTGGAGACTAAGAGTGTGGTTCACATCTGGAGTCTCACAGTGCGGTTCACATCTGGAGACTAACAGTGCGGTTCACATCTGGAGATTCACAGCGCGGTTCACATCTGGAGACTAAGAGTGTGGTTCACATCTGGAGTCTCACAGCGCGGTTCACATCTGGAGACTCACCGTGCGGTTCATATCTGGAGATTCAGAGCGTGGTTCACATCTGGAGACTAAGAGTGCGGTTCACATCTGGAGACTCACAGTGCGGTTCACATCTGGAGACTCACAGTGCGGTTCACATCTGGAGATACACAGCGCGGTTCACTTCTGGAGACCAAGAGTGCGGTTCACATCTGGAGACTCACAGCGCGGTTCACATCTGGAGACTCACGGCGCGGTTGACATCTGGAGACTCACCGCGCGGTTCACATCTGGAGATTCAGAGCGCGGTTCACATCTGGAGACTCACCATGAGGTCAACATCTGGAGACACACAGCACGGTTCACATCTGGAGACTCACAGCGCGGTTCACATCTGGAGATTCACAGTGCGGTTCACATCTGGAGACTCAGTGCGGTTCACATCTGGAGACTCAGCGCGGTTCACATCCGGAGACGCACAGTGCGGTTCATATCTGGAGAGTCACAGTGCAGTTCACATCTGGAGACTCAGCGCGGTTCACATCTGGAGACTCACCGCGAGGTTCACATCTGGAGATTCACAGCGCGGTTCACGTCTGGAGACTGACAGCGTGGGTCACATCTGGAGACTCACAGTGCGGTTCACATCTGGAGACTAACAGTGCGGTTCACATCTGGAGACTCACAGCGCGGTTCACATCTGGAGACTCACAGTGCGGTTCACATCTGGAGACTAACAGTGCGGTTCACATCTGGAGACTCACAGCGCGGTTCACATCTGGATACTCACAGTGCGGTTCACATTTGGAGACTCACCGTGCGGTTCACATCTGGAGACTCACAGCGCGGTTCACATCTGGAGACTCACAGTGCGGTACACATCTGGAGACTCACAGTGCGGTTCACATCTGGAGACTAACAGTGCGGTTCACATCTGGAGACTCACAGTGCGGTTCACATCTGGAGACTCAGCGCGGTTCACATCCGGAGACGCACAGCGCGGTTCACATCCGGAGATTCACAGTGCCGTTCACATCTGGAGAGTCACAGGGCGGTTCACATCTGGAGATTCATCGCGAGGTTCAAATCTGGATATTCACAGTGCAGTTCACATCTGGAGACTCACCGCGAGGTTCACATCTGGATATTCACAGTGCAGTTCACATCTGGAGATTCACAGTGCGGTTCACATCTGCAGACTCACAGTGCTGTTCTCATCTGGAGACTCACAGGGTGGATAACATCTATAGACTCACAGCGCGGATCACATCTGGAGACTCACAGCACGGTTCACATCTGGAGATTCACAGCGTGGTTCACATCTGGATATTCACAGCATGGTTCACATCTGGAGACTCACCGTGAGGTTCACATTTGGAGACTCACAGCGCGGTTCACATCTGGAGATTCACAGCGCAGTTCACATCTGGACACTCACAGCGCGGTTCACATCTGGAGACTCACAGCGCGGTTCACATCTGGAGACTCACCACGAGGTTCACATCTGGGGATTCACAGTGCGGTTCACACCTGGAGACTCGCAATGCGGTTCTCATCTGGAGACGCACAGTGCGGTTCACATCTGGAGACTCACAGCACGGCTCACATCTGCAGATTCACAGCAGGGTTCACATCTGGAGATTCACATCGCGGTTCACATCAGGAGGCTCACAGCGCAGTTCACATCTGGACACTCACAGCGCGGTTCACATCTGGAGACTCACAGCGCGGTTCACATTTGGAGACTCACCGTGCGGTTCACATCTGGAGACTCACAGCGCGGTTCACATCTGGAGACTCACAGTGCGGTACACATCTGGAGACTCACAGTGCGGTTCACATCTGGAGACTAACAGTGCGGTTCACATCTGGAGATTCACAGCGCAGTTCACATCTGGAGACTAAGAGTGTGGTTCACATCTGGAGTCTCACAGCGCGGTTCACATCTGGAGACTCACCGTGCGGTTCACATCATGAGATTCAGAGCGCGGTTCACATCTGGAGACTAAGAGTGCAGTTCACATCTGGAGACTCACGGTGCGGTTCACATCTGGAGACTCACAGTGCGGTTCACATCTGGAGACTCAGCGCGGTTCACATCCGGAGACGCACAGCGCGGTTCACATCCGGAGATTCACAGTGCCGTTCACATCTGGAGAGTCACAGGGCGGTTCACATCTGGAGATTCATCGCGAGGTTCAAATCTGGATATTCACAGTGCAGTTCACATCTGGAGACTCACCGCGAGGTTCACATCTGGATATTCACAGTGCAGTTCACATCTGGAGATTCACAGTGCGGTTCACATCTGCAGACTCACAGTGCTGTTCTCATCTGGAGACTCACAGGGTGGATAACATCTATAGACTCACAGCGCGGATCACATCTGGAGACTCACAGCACGGTTCACATCTGGAGATTCACAGCGCGGTTCACATCTGGATATTCACAGCATGGTTCACATCTGGAGACTCACCGTGAGGTTCACATTTGGAGACTCACAGCGCGGTTCACATCTGGAGATTCACAGCGCAGTTCACATCTGGACACTCACAGCGCGGTTCACATCTGGAGACTCACAGCGCGGTTCACATCTGGAGACTCACCACGAGGTTCACATCTGGGGATTCACAGTGCGGTTCACACCTGGAGACTCGCAATGCGGTTCTCATCTGGAGACGCACAGTGCGGTTCACATCTGGAGACTCACAGCACGGCTCACATCTGCAGATTCACAGCAGGGTTCACATCTGGAGATTCACATCGCGGTTCACATCAGGAGGCTCACAGCGCGGTTCACATCTGGAGACTCACCGTGAGGTTCACATCTGGAGATTCACAGTGCGGTTCACATCTGGAGACTCACAGTGCGGTTCTCATCTGGAGACTCACAGTGCGGTTTACATCTGGAGACTCACCGTGAGGTCAACATCTGGAGACACACAGCACGGTTCACATCTGGAGACTCACAGCGCGGTTCACATCTGGAGATTCACAGCGCGGTTCACATCTGGAGATTCACAGCGCGGTTCACATCTGGCTACTCACAGCGCGGTTCACATCTGTAGACTCACAGCGCAGTTCACATCTGGAGACTCACAGCGCGGTTCACATCTGGAGACTCACCGCGAGGTTAACATCTGGAGATTCACAGCGCGTTTAACATCTGGAGATTCACAGCGCGGTTCACATCTGGAGACTAACAGTGCGGTTCACATCTGGAGACTCACAGCGCGGTTCACATCTGGATACTCACAGTGTGGTTCACATTTGGAGACTCACCGTGCGGTTCACATCTGGAGACTCACAGCGTGGTTCACATCTGGAGACTCACAGTGCGGTACACATCTGGAGACTCACAGTGCGGTTCACATCTGGAGACTAACAGTGCGGTTCACATCTGGAGATTCACAGCGCAGTTCACATCTGGAGACTAAGAGTGTGGTTCACATCTGGAGTCTCACAGCGCAGTTCACATCTGGAGACTCACCGTGCGGTTCACATCATGAGATTCAGAGCGCGGTTCACATCTGGAGACTAAGAGTGCGGTTCACATCTGGAGACTCACGGTGCGGTTCACATCTGGAGACTCACAGTGCGGTTCACATCTGGAGACTCAGCGCGGTTCACATCCGGAGACGCACAGCGCGGTTCACATCCGGAGATTCACAGTGCCGTTCACATCTGGAGAGTCACAGGGCGGTTCACATCTGGAGATTCATCGCGAGGTTCAAATCTGGATATTCACAGTGCAGTTCACATCTGGAGACTCACCGCGAGGTTCACATCTGGATATTCACAGTGCAGTTCACATCTGGAGATTCACAGTGCGGTTCACATCTGCAGACTCACAGTGCTGTTCTCATCTGGAGACTCACAGGGTGGATAACATCTATAGACTCACAGCGCGGATCACATCTGGAGACTCACAGCACGGTTCACATCTGGAGATTCACAGCGCGGTTCACATCTGGATATTCACAGCATGGTTCACATCTGGTGACTCACCGTGAGGTTCACATTTGGAGACTCACAGCGCGGTTCACATCTGGAGATTCACAGCGCAGTTCACATCTGGACACTCACAGCGCGGTTCACATCTGGAGACTCACAGCGCGGTTCACATCTGGAGACTCACCGCGAGGTTCACATCTGGGGATTCACAGTGCGGTTCACACCTGGAGACTCGCAATGCGGTTCTCATCTGGAGACGCACAGTGCGGTTCACATCTGGAGACTCACAGCACGGCTCACATCTGCAGATTCACAGCAGGGTTCACATCTGGAGATTCACATCGCGGTTCACATCAGGAGGCTCACAGCGCGGTTCACATCTGGAGACTCACCGTGAGGTTCACATCTGGAGATTCACAGTGCGGTTCACATCTGGAGACTCACAGTGCGGTTCTCATCTGGAGACTCACAGTGCGGTTTACATCTGGAGACTCACCGTGAGGTCAACATCTGGAGACACACAGCACGGTTCACATCTGGAGACTCACAGCGCGGTTCACATCTGGAGATTCACAGCGCGGTTCACATCTGGAGATTCACAGCGTGGTTCACATCTGGCTACTCACAGCGCGGTTCACATCTGTAGACTCACAGCGCAGTTCACATCTGGAGACTCACAGCGCGGTTCACATCTGGAGACTCACCGCGAGGTTAACATCTGGAGATTCACAGCGCGTTTAACATCTGGAGATTCACAGCGCGGTTCACATCTGGAGACTCACAGCCCGGTTCACATCTGGAGACTCACAGTGCGGTTCACATCTGGAGACTCACCGCCCGGTTCACATCTGGAGACTCACGGCGCGGTTCTCATCTGGAGACTCATGGCGCGGTTCACATCTGGAGACTCAACGCGAGGTTCACATCTGGAGATTCACAGCGCGTTTCACATCTGGTGATTCACAGCACGGTTCACATCTGGAGACTCACCATGTGGTTCACTACTGGGGAATCACCATGCGGTTCACATCTGGAGACTCAAAGCGCGGTTCACATCTGGATACTCACAGTGCGGTTCACATTTGGAGACTCACCGTGCGGTTCACATCTGGAGACACACAGTGCGGTTCACATCTGGAGACTAACAGTGCGGTTCACATCTGGAGATTCACAGCGCGGTTCACATCTGGAGACTAAGAGTGTGGTTCACATCTGGAGAGTCACTCTGCGGTTCACATCTGGAGACTCACGGCGTGGTTCACATCTGGAGAATCACGGCGCGGTTCACATCTGGAGACGCACAGCGCGGTTCACATCTGGATACTCACAGTGCGGTTCACATTTGGAGACTCACCGTGCGGTTCACATCTGGAGACTCACAGCGCGGTTCACATCTGGAGACTCACAGTGCGGTACACATCTGGAGACTCACCGTGCGGTTCATATCTGGAGATTCAGAGCGCGGTTCACATCTGGAGACTAAGAGTGCGGTTCACATCTGGAGACTCACAGTGCGGTTCTCATCTGGAGACTCACAGTGCGGTTTACATCTGGAGACTCACCGTGAGGTCAACATCTGGAGACACACAGCACGGTTCACATCTGGAGACTCACAGCGCGGTTCACATCTGGAGATTCACAGCGCGGTTCACATCTGGAGATTCACAGCGTGGTTCACATCTGGCTACTCACAGCGCGGTTCACATCTGTAGACTCACAGCGCAGTTCACATCTGGAGACTCACAGCGCGGTTCACATCTGGAGACTCACCGCGAGGTTAACATCTGGAGATTCACAGCGCGTTTAACATCTGGAGATTCACAGCGCGGTTCACATCTGGAGACTCACAGCCCGGTTCACATCTGGAGACTCACAGTGCGGTTCACATCTGGAGACTCACCGCCCGGTTCACATCTGGAGACTCACGGCGCGGTTCTCATCTGGAGACTCATGGCGCGGTTCACATCTGGAGACTCAACGCGAGGTTCACATCTGGAGATTCACAGCGCGGTTCACATCTGGTGATTCACAGCACGGTTCACATCTGGAGACTCACCATGTGGTTCACTACTGGGGAATCACCATGCGGTTCACATCTGGAGACTCAAAGCGCGGTTCACATCTGGATACTCACAGTGCGGTTCACATTTGGAGACTCACCGTGCGGTTCACATCTGGAGACACACAGTGCGGTTCACATCTGGAGACTAACAGTGCGGTTCACATCTGGAGATTCACAGCGCGGTTCACATCTGGAGACTAAGAGTGTGGTTCACATCTGGAGAGTCACTCTGCGGTTCACATCTGGAGACTCACGGCGTGGTTCACATCTGGAGAATCACGGCGCGGTTCACATCTGGAGACGCACAGCGCGGTTCACATCTGGATACTCACAGTGCGGTTCACATTTGGAGACTCACCGTGCGGTTCACATCTGGAGACTCACAGCGCGGTTCACATCTGGAGACTCACAGTGCGGTACACATCTGGAGACTCACCGTGCGGTTCATATCTGGAGATTCAGAGCGCGGTTCACATCTGGAGACTAAGAGTGCGGTTCACATCTGGAGACTCACAGTGCGGTTCACATCTGGAGACTCACAGTGCGGTTCACATCTGGAGATACACAGCGCGGTTCACATCTGGAGACTCACAGTGCGGTTCTCATCTGGAGACTCACAGTGCGGTTTACATCTGGAGACTCACCGTGAGGTCAACATCTGGAGACACACAGCACGGTTCACATCTGGAGACTCACAGCGCGGTTCACATCTGGAGATTCACAGCGCGGTTCACATCTGGAGATTCACAGCGCAGTTCACATCTGGCTACTCACAGCGCGGTTCACATCTGTAGACTCACAGCGCAGTTCACATCTGGAGACTCACAGCGCGGTTCACATCTGGAGACTCACCGCGAGGTTAACATCTGGAGATTCACAGCGCGTTTAACATCTGGAGATTCACAGCGCGGTTCACATCTGGAGACTAACAGTGCGGTTCACATCTGGAGACTCACAGCGCGGTTCACATCTGGATACTCACAGTGTGGTTCACATTTGGAGACTCACCGTGCGGTTCACATCTGGAGACTCACAGCGCGGTTCACATCTGGAGACTCACAGTGCGGTACACATCTGGAGACTCACAGTGCGGTTCACATCTGGAGACTAACAGTGCGGTTCACATCTGGAGATTCACAGCGCAGTTCACATCTGGAGACTAAGAGTGTGGTTCACATCTGGAGTATCACAGCGCAGTTCACATCTGGAGACTCACCGTGCGGTTCACATCATGAGATTCAGAGCGCGGTTCACATCTGGAGACTAAGAGTGCGGTTCACATCTGGAGACTCACGGTGCGGTTCACATCTGGAGACTCACAGTGCGGTTCACATCTGGAGACTCAGCGCGGTTCACATCCGGAGACGCACAGCGCGGTTCACATCCGGAGATTCACAGTGCCGTTCACATCTGGAGAGTCACAGGGCGGTTCACATCTGGAGATTCATCGCGAGGTTCAAATCTGGATATTCACAGTGCAGTTCACATCTGGAGACTCACCGCGAGGTTCACATCTGGATATTCACAGTGCAGTTCACATCTGGAGATTCACAGTGCGGTTCACATCTGCAGACTCACAGTGCTGTTCTCATCTGGAGACTCACAGGGTGGATAACATCTATAGACTCACAGCGCGGATCACATCTGGAGACTCACAGCACGGTTCACATCTGGAGATTCACAGCGCGGTTCACATCTGGATATTCACAGCATGGTTCACATCTGGAGACTCACCGTGAGGTTCACATTTGGAGACTCACAGCGCGGTTCACATCTGGAGATTCACAGCGCAGTTCACATCTGGACACTCACAGCGCGGTTCACATCTGGAGACTCACAGCGCGGTTCACATCTGGAGACTCACCGCGAGGTTCACATCTGGGGATTCACAGTGCGGTTCACACCTGGAGACTCGCAATGCGGTTCTCATCTGGAGACGCACAGTGCGGTTCACATCTGGAGACTCACAGCACGGCTCACATCTGCAGATTCACAGCAGGGTTCACATCTGGAGATTCACATCGCGGTTCACATCAGGAGGCTCACAGCGCGGTTCACATCTGGAGACTCACCGTGAGGTTCACATCTGGAGATTCACAGTGCGGTTCACATCTGGAGACTCACAGTGCGGTTCTCATCTGGAGACTCACAGTGCGGTTTACATCTGGAGACTCACCGTGAGGTCAACATCTGGAGACACACAGCACGGTTCACATCTGGAGACTCACAGCGCGGTTCACATCTGGAGATTCACAGCGCGGTTCACATCTGGAGATTCACAGCGCGGTTCACATCTGGCTACTCACAGCGCGGTTCACATCTGTAGACTCACAGCGCAGTTCACATCTGGAGACTCACAGCGCGGTTCACATCTGGAGACTCACCGCGAGGTTAACATCTGGAGATTCACAGCGCGTTTAACATCTGGAGATTCACAGCGCGGTTCACATCTGGAGACTCACAGCCCGGTTCACATCTGGAGACTCACAGTGCGGTTCACATCTGGAGACTCACCGCCCGGTTCACATCTGGAGACTCACGGCGCGGTTCTCATCTGGAGACTCATGGCGCGGTTCACATCTGGAGACTCAACGCGAGGTTCACATCTGGAGATTCACAGCGCGGTTCACATCTGGTGATTCACAGCACGGTTCACATCTGGAGACTCACCATGCGGTTCACTACTGGGGAATCACCATGCGGTTCACATCTGGAGACTCAAAGCGCGGTTCACATCTGGATACTCACAGTGCGGTTCACATTTGGAGACTCACCGTGCGGTTCACATCTGGAGACACACAGTGCGGTTCACATCTGGAGACTAACAGTGCGGTTCACATCTGGAGATTCACAGCGCGGTTCACATCTGGAGACTAAGAGTGTGGTTCACATCTGGAGAGTCACTCTGCGGTTCACATCTGGAGACTCACGGCGTGGTTCACATCTGGAGAATCACGGCGCGGTTCACATCTGGAGACGCACAGCGCGGTTCACATCTGGATACTCACAGTGCGGTTCACATTTGGAGACTCACCGTGCGGTTCACATCTGGAGACTCACAGCGCGGTTCACATCTGGAGACTCACAGTGCGGTACACATCTGGAGACTCACCGTGCGGTTCATATCTGGAGATTCAGAGCGCGGTTCACATCTGGAGACTAAGAGTGCGGTTCACATCTGGAGACTCACAGTGCGGTTCACATCTGGAGACTCACAGTGCGGTTCACATCTGGAGATACACAGCGCGGTTCACTTCTGGAGACGAAGAGTGCAGTTCACATCTGGAGACTCACAGCGCGGTTCACATCTGGAGACTCACGGCGCGGTTGACATCTGGAGACTCACCGTGCGGTTCACATCTGGAGATTCAGAGCGCGGTTCACATCTGGAGACTCACCATGAGGTCAACATCTGGAGAGACACAGCACGGTTCACATCTGGAGACTCACAGCGCGGTTCACATCTGGAGATTCACAGTGCGGTTCACATCTGGAGACTCAGTGCGGTTCACATCTGGAGACTCAGCGCGGTTCACATCCGGAGACGCACAGTGCGGTTCATATCTGGAGAGTCACAGTGCAGTTCACATCTGGAGACTCAGCGCGGTTCACATCTGGAGACTCACCGCGAGGTTCACATCTGGAGATTCACAGCGCGGTTCACGTCTGGAGACTGACAGCGTGGGTCACATCTGGAGACTCACAGTGCGGTTCACATCTGGAGACTAACAGTGCGGTTCACATCTGGAGACTCACAGCGCGGTTCACATCTGGAGACTCACAGTGCGGTTCACATCTGGAGACTAACAGTGCGGTTCACATCTGGAGACTCACAGCGCGGTTCACATCTGGATACTCACAGTGCGGTTCACATTTGGAGACTCACCGTGCGGTTCACATCTGGAGACTCACAGCGCGGTTCACATCTGGAGACTCACAGTGCGGTACACATCTGGAGACTCACAGTGCGGTTCACATCTGGAGACTAACAGTGCGGTTCACATCTGGAGATTCACAGCGCAGTTCACATCTGGAGACTAAGAGTGTGGTTCACATCTGGAGTCTCACAGCGCGGTTCACATCTGGAGACTCACCGTGCGGTTCACATCATGAGATTCAGAGCGCGGTTCACATCTGGAGACTAAGAGTGCAGTTCACATCTGGAGACTCACGGTGCGGTTCACATCTGGAGACTCACAGTGCGGTTCACATCTGGAGACTCAGCGCGGTTCACATCCGGAGACGCACAGCGCGGTTCACATCCGGAGATTCACAGTGCCGTTCACATCTGGAGAGTCACAGGGCGGTTCACATCTGGAGATTCATCGCGAGGTTCAAATCTGGATATTCACAGTGCAGTTCCCATCTGGAGACTCACCGCGAGGTTCACATCTGGATATTCACAGTGCAGTTCACACCTGGAGATTCACAGTGCGGTTCACATCTGCAGACTCACAGTGCTGTTCTCATCTGGAGACTCACAGGGTGGATAACATCTATAGACTCACAGCGCGGATCACATCTGGAGACTCACAGCACGGTTCACATCTGGAGATTCACAGCGCGGTTCACATCTGGATATTCACAGCATGGTTCACATCTGGAGACTCACCGTGAGGTTCACATTTGGAGACTCACAGCGCGGTTCACATCTGGAGATTCACAGCGCAGTTCACATCTGGACACTCACAGCGCGGTTCACATCTGGAGACTCACAGCGCGGTTCACATCTGGAGACTCACCACGAGTTTCACATCTGGGGATTCACAGTGCGGTTCACACCTGGAGACTCGCAATGCGGTTCTCATCTGGAGACGCACAGTGCGGTTCACATCTGGAGACTCACAGCACGGCTCACATCTGCAGATTCACAGCAGGGTTCACATCTGGAGATTCACATCGCGGTTCACATCAGGAGGCTCACAGCGCGGTTCACATCTGGAGACTCACCGTGAGGTTCACATCTGGAGATTCACAGTGCGGTTCACATCTGGAGACTCACAGTGCGGTTCTCATCTGGAGACTCACAGTGCGGTTTACATCTGGAGACTCACCGTGAGGTCAACATCTGGAGACACACAGCACAGTTCACATCTGGAGACTCACAGCGCGGTTCACATCTGGAGATTCATAGCGCGGTTCACATCTGGAGATTCACAGCGCGGTTCACATCTGGCTACTCACAGCGCGGTTCACATCTGTAGACTCACAGCGCAGTTCACATCTGGAGACTCACAGCGCGGTTCACATCTGGAGACTCACCGCGAGGTTAACATCTGGAGATTCACAGCGCGTTTAACATCTGGAGATTCACAGCGCGGTTCACATCTGGAGACTCACAGCCCGGTTCACATCTGGAGACTCACCGCGAGGTTCACATCTGGGGATTCACAGTGCGGTTCACACCTGGAGACTCGCAATGCGGTTCTCATCTGGAGACGCACAGTGCGGTTCACATCTGGAGACTCACAGCACGGCTCACATCTGCAGATTCACAGCAGGGTTCACATCTGGAGATTCACATCGCGGTTCACATCAGGAGGCTCACAGCGCGGTTCACATCTGGAGACTCACCGTGAGGTTCACATCTGGAGATTCACAGTGCGGTTCACATCTGGAGACTCACAGTGCGGTTCTCATCTGGAGACTCACAGTGCGGTTTACATCTGGAGACTCACCGTGAGGTCAACATCTGGAGACACACAGCACGGTTCACATCTGGAGACTCACAGCGCAGTTCACATCTGGAGACTCACAGCGCGGTTCACATCTGGAGACTCACGGCGTGGTTCACATCTGGAGACTCACAGAGCGGTTCACATCTGGAGATTCACAGCGCGGTTCACATCTGGAGATTCACATCGCGGTTCACATCTGGCTACTCACAGCGCGGTTCACATCTGTAGACTCACAGCGCAGTTCACATCTGGAGACTCACAGCGCGGTTCACATCTGGAGACTCACCGCGAGGTTAACATCTGGAGATTCACAGCGCGTTTAACATCTGGTGATTCACAGCACGGTTCACATCTGGAGACTCACCATGCGGTTCACTACTGGGGAATCACCATGCGGTTCACATCTGGAGACTCAAAGCGCGGTTCACATCTGGATACTCACAGTGCGGTTCACATTTGGAGACTCACCGTGCGGTTCACATCTGGAGACACACAGTGCGGTTCACATCTGGAGACTAACAGTGCGGTTCACATCTGGAGATTCACAGCGCGGTTCACATCTGGAGACTAAGAGTGTGGTTCACATCTGGAGAGTCACTCTGCGGTTCACATCTGGAGACTCACGGCGTGGTTCACATCTGGAGAATCACGGCGCGGTTCACATCTGGAGACTCACAGTGCGGTTCACATCTGGAGATACACAGCGCGGTTCACATTTGGAGACTCACCGTGCGGTTCACATCTGGAGACTCACAGCGCGGTTCACATCTGGAGACTCACAGTGCGGTCCACATCTGGAGACTCACAGTGCGGTTCACATCTGGAGACTAACAGTGCGGTTCACATCTGGAGACTCTCAGCGCGGTTCACATCTGGATACTCACAGTGCGGTTCACATTTGGAGACTCACCGTGCGGTTCACATCTGGAGACTCACAGCGCGGTTCACATCTGGAGACTCACAGTGTGGTACACATCTGGAGTCTCACAGTGCGGTTCACATCTGGAGACTAACAGTGCGGTTCACATCTGGAGATTCACAGCGCGGTTCACATCTGGAGACTCAGCGCGGTTCACATCTGGAGACTCACCGCGAGGTTCACATCTGGAGATTCACAGCGCGGTTCACGTCTGGAGACTGACAGCGCGGTTCACATCTGGAGACTCACAGTGCGGTTCACATCTGGAGACTAACAGTGCGGTTCACATCTGGAGACTCACAGCGCGGTTCACATCTGGATATTCACAGTGCAGTTCACATCTGGAGACTCACCGCGAGGTTCACATCTGGATATTCACAGTGCAGTTCACATCTGGAGATTCACAGTGCGGTTCACATCTGCAGACTCACAGTGCTGTTCTCATCTGGAGACTCACAGGGTGGATAACATCTATAGACTCACAGCGCGGATCACATCTGGAGACTCACAGCACGGTTCACATCTGGAGATTCACAGCGCGGTTCACATCTGGATATTCACAGCATGGTTCACATCTGGAGACTCACCGTGAGGTTCACATTTGGAGACTCACAGCGCGGTTCACATCTGGAGATTCACAGCGCAGTTCACATCTGGACACTCACAGCGCGGTTCACATCTGGAGACTCACAGCGCGGTTCACATCTGGAGACTCACCGCGAGGTTCACATCTGGGGATTCACAGTGCGGTTCACACCTGGAGACTCGCAATGCGGTTCTCATCTGGAGACGCACAGTGCGGTTCACATCTGGAGACTCACAGCACGGCTCACATCTGCAGATTCACAGCAGGGTTCACATCTGGAGATTCACATCGCGGTTCACATCAGGAGGCTCACAGCGCGGTTCACATCTGGAGACTCACCGTGAGGTTCACATCTGGAGATTCACAGTGCGGTTCACATCTGGAGACTCACAGTGCGGTTCTCATCTGGAGACTCACAGTGCGGTTTACATCTGGAGACTCACCGTGAGGTCAACATCTGGAGACACACAGCACGGTTCACATCTGGAGACTCACAGCGCGGTTCACATCTGGAGATTCACAGCGCGGTTCACATCTGGAGATTCACAGCGCGGTTCACATCTGTAGACTCACAGCGTGGTTCACATCTGTAGACTCACAGCGCAGTTCACATCTGGAGACTCACAGCGCGGTTCACATCTGGAGACTCACCGCGAGGTTAACATCTGGAGATTCACAGCGCGTTTAACATCTGGAGATTCACAGCGCGGTTCACATCTGGAGACTCACAGCCCGGTTCACATCTGGAGACTCACAGTGCGGTTCACATCTGGAGACTCACCGCCCGGTTCACATCTGGAGACTCACGGCGCAGTTCTCATCTGGAGACTCATGGCGCGGTTCACATCTGGAGACTCAACGCGAGGTTCACATCTGGAGATTCACAGCGCGGTTCACATCTGGTGATTCACAGCACGGTTCACATCTGGAGACTCACCATGCGGTTCACTACTGGGGAATCACCATGCGGTTCACATCTGGAGACTCAAAGCGCGGTTCACATCTGGATACTCACAGTGCGGTTCACATTTGGAGACTCACCGTGCGGTTCACATCTGGAGACACACAGTGCGGTTCACATCTGGAGACTAACAGTGCGGTTCACATCTGGAGATTCACAGCGCGGTTCACATCTGGAGACTAAGAGTGTGGTTCACATCTGGAGAGTCACTCTGCGGTTCACATCTGGAGACTCACGGCGTGGTTCACATCTGGAGAATCACGGCGCAGTTCACATCTGGAGACGCACAGCGCGGTTCACATCTGGATACTCACAGTGCGGTTCACATTTGGAGACTCACCGTGCGGTTCACATCTGGAGACTCACAGCGCGGTTCACATCTGGAGACTCACAGTGCGGTACACATCTGGAGACTCACCGTGCGGTTCATATCTGGAGATTCAGAGCGCGGTTCACATCTGGAGACTAAGAGTGCGGTTCACATCTGGAGACTCACAGTGCGGTTCACATCTGGAGACTCACAGTGCGGTTCACATCTGGAGATACACAGCGCGGTTCACTTCTGGAGACGAAGAGTGCGGTTCACATCTGGAGACTCACAGCGCGGTTCACATCTGGAGACTCACGGCGCGGTTGACATCTGGAGACTCACCGTGCGGTTCACATCTGGAGATTCAGAGCGCGGTTCACATCTGGAGACTCACCATGAGGTCAACATCTGGAGACACACAGCACGGTTCACATCTGGAGACTCACAGCGCGGTTCACATCTGGAGATTCACAGTGCGGTTCACATCTGGAGACTCAGTGCGGTTCACATCTGGAGACGCACAGTGCGGTTCATATCTGGAGAGTCACAGTGCAGTTCACATCTGGAGACTCAGCGCGGTTCACATCTGGAGACTCACCGCGAGGTTCACATCTGGAGATTCACAGCGCGGTTCACGTCTGGAGACTGAAAGCGTGGGTCACATCTGGAGACTCACAGTGCGGTTCACATCTGGAGACTAACAGTGCGGTTCACATCTGGAGACTCACAGCGCGGTTCACATCTGGAGACTCACAGTGCGGTTCACATCTGGAGACTAACAGTGCGGTTGACATCTGGAGACTCACAGCGTGGTTCACATCTGGATACTCACAGTGCGGTTCACATTTGGAGACTCACCGTGCGGTTCACATCTGGAGACTCACAGCGCGGTTCACATCTGGAGACTCACAGTGCGGTACACATCTGGAGACTCACAGTGCGGTTCACATCTGGAGACTAACAGTGCGGTTCACATCTGGAGATTCACAGCGCAGTTCACATCTGGAGACTAAGAGTGTGGTTCACATCTGGAGTCTCACAGCGCGGTTCACATCTGGAGACTCACCGTGCGGTTCACATCATGAGATTCAGAGCGCGGTTCACATCTGGAGACTAAGAGTGCAGTTCACATCTGGAGACTCACGGTGCGGTTCACATCTGGAGACTCACAGTGCGGTTCACATCTGGAGACTCAGCGCGGTTCACATCCGGAGACGCACAGCGCGGTTCACATCCAGAGATTCACAGTGCCGTTCACATCTGGAGAGTCACAGGGCGGTTCACATCTGGAGATTCATCGCGAGGTTCAAATCTGGATATTCACAGTGCAGTTCACATCTGGAGACTCACCGCGAGGTTCACATCTGGATATTCACAGTGCAGTTCACATCTGGAGATTCACAGTGCGGTTCACATCTGCAGACTCACAGTGCTGTTCTCATCTGGAGACTCACAGGGTGGATAACATCTATAGACTCACAGCGCGGATCACATCTGGAGACTCACAGCACGGTTCACATCTGGAGATTCACAGCGCGGTTCACATCTGGATATTCACAGCATGGTTCACATCTGGAGACTCACCGTGAGGTTCACATCTGGAGACTCAGCGCGGTTCACATCTGGAGATTCACAGCGCAGTTCACATCTGGACACTCACAGCGCGGTTCACATCTGGAGACTCACAGCGCGGTTCACATCTGGAGACTCACCACGAGGTTCACATCTGGGGATTCACAGTGCGGTTCACACCTGGAGACTCGCAATGCGGTTCTCATCTGGAGACGCACAGTGCGGTTCACATCTGGAGACTCACAGCACGGCTCACATCTGCAGATTCACAGCAGGGTTCACATCTGGAGATTCACATCGCGGTTCACATCAGGAGGCTCACAGCGCGGTTCACATCTGGAGACTCACCGTGAGGTTCACATCTGGAGATTCACAGTGCGGTTCACATCTGGAGACTCACAGTGCGGTTCTCATCTGGAGACTCACAGTGCGGTTTACATCTGGAGACTCACCGTGAGGTCAACATCTGGAGACACACAGCACGGTTCACATCTGGAGACTCACAGCGCGGTTCACATCTGGAGATTCACAGCGCGGTTCACATCTGGAGATTCACAGCGCGGTTCACATCTGGCTACTCACAGCGCGGTTCACATCTGTAGACTCACAGCGCAGTTCACATCTGGAGACTCACAGCGCGGTTCACATCTGGAGATTCACATCGCGGTTCACATCAGGAGGCTCACAGCGCGGTTCACATCTGGAGACTCACCGTGAGGTTCACATCTGGAGATTCACAGTGCGGTTCACATCTGGAGACTCACAGTGCGGTTCTCATCTGGAGACTCACAGCGCGGTTCACATCTGTAGACTCACAGCGCAGTTCACATCTGGAGACTCACAGCGCGGTTCACATCTGGATACTCACAGTGCGGTTCACATTTGGAGACTCACCGTGCGGTTCACATCTGGAGACTCACAGCGCGGTTCACATCTGGAGACTCACAGTGCGGTACACATCTGGAGACTCACCGTGCGGTTCATATCTGGAGATTCAGAGCGCGGTTCACATCTGGAGACTAAGAGTGCGGTTCACATCTGGAGACTCACAGTGCGGTTCACATCTGGAGATACACAGCGCGGTTCACTTCTGGAGACCAAGAGTGCGGTTCACATCTGGAGACTCACAGCGCGGTTCACATCTGGAGACTCACGGCGCGGTTGACATCTGGAGACTCACCGTGCGGTTCACATCTGGAGATTCAGAGCGCGGTTCACATCTGGAGACTCACCATGAGGTCAACATCTGGAGACACACAGCGCGGTTCACATCTGGTGATTCACAGCACAGTTCACATCTGGAGACTCACCATGTGGTTCACTACTGGGGAATCACCATGCGGTTCACATCTGGAGACTCAAAGCGCGGTTCACATCTGGATACTCACAGTGCGGTTCACATTTGGAGACTCACCGTGCAGTTCACATCTGGAGACACACAGTGCGGTTCACATCTGGAGACTAACAGTGCGGTTCACATCTGGAGATTCACAGCGCGGTTCACATCTGGAGACTAAGAGTGTGGTTCACATCTGGAGAGTCACTCTGCGGTTCACATCTGGAGACTCACGGCGTGGTTCACATCTGGAGAATCACGGCGCGGTTCACATCTGGAGACGCACAGCGCGGTTCACATCTGGATACTCACAGTGCGGTTCACATTTGGAGACTCACCGTGCGGTTCACATCTGGAGACTCACCGTGCGGTTCACATCATGAGATTCAGAGCGCGGTTCACATCTGGAGACTCACCGTGCGGTTCACATCTGGAGATTCACAGCGCGGTTCACATCTGGAGACTAAGAGTGCGGTTCACATCTGGAGACTCACAGTGCGGTTCACATCTGGAGACTCACAGTGCGGTTCACATCTGGAGATACACAGCGCGGTTCACTTCTGGAGACCAAGAGTGCGGTTCACATCTGGAGACTCACAGCGCGGTTCACATCTGGAGACTCACGGCGCGGTTGACATCTGGAGACTCACCGTGCGGTTCACATCTGGAGATTCAGAGCGCGGTTCACATCTGGAGACTCACCATGAGGTCAACATCTGGAGACACACAGCACGGTTCACATCTGGAGACTCACAGCGCGGTTCACATCTGGAGATTCACAGTGCGGTTCACATCTGGAGACTCAGTGCGGTTCACATTTGGAGACTCACCGTGCGGTTCTCATCTGGAGACTAACAGTGCGGTTCACATCTGGAGATTCACAGCGCGGTTCACATCTGGTGATTCACAGCACGGTTCACATCTGGAGACTCACCATGCGGTTCACTACTGGGGAATCACCATGCGGTTCACATCTGGAGACTCAAAGCGCGGTTCACATCTGGATACTCACAGTGCGGTTCACATTTGGAGACTCACCGTGCGGTTCACATCTGGAGACACACAGTGCGGTTCACATCTGGAGACTAACAGTGCGGTTCACATCTGGAGATTCACAGCGCGGTTCACATCTGGAGACTAAGAGTGTGGTTCACATCTGGAGAGTCACTCTGCGGTTCACATCTGGAGACTCACGGCGTGGTTCACATCTGGAGAATCACGGCGCGGTTCACATCTGGAGACGCACAGCGCGGTTCACATCTGGATACTCACAGTGTGGTTCACATTTGGAGACTCACCGTGCGGTTCACATCTGGAGACTCACAGCGCGGTTCACATCTGGAGACTCACAGTGCGGTACACATCTGGAGACTCACCGTGCGGTTCTCATCTGGAGACTAACAGTGCGGTTCACATCTGGAGACTCACAGCGCGGTTCACATCTGGATACTCACAGTGCGGTTCACATTTGGAGACTCACCGTGCGGTTCTCATCTGGAGACTAACAGTGCGGTTCACATCTGGAGATTCACAGCGCGGTTCACATCTGGAGACTAAGAGTGTGGTTCACATCTGGAGACTCACAGTGCGGTTCACATCTGGAGACTCACCGCCCGGTTCACATCTGGAGACTCACGGCGCGGTTCTCATCTGGAGACTCACGGCGCGGTTCACATCTGGAAGACTCAACGCGAGGTTCACATCTGGAGATTCACAGCGCGGTTCACATCTGGTGATTCACAGCACGGTTCACATCTGGAGACTCACCATGCGGTTCACTACTGGGGAATCACCATGCGGTTCACATCTGGAGACTCAAAGCGCGGTTCACATCTGGATACTCACAGTGCGGTTCACATTTGGAGACTCACCGTGCGGTTCACATCTGGAGACACACAGTGCGGTTCACATCTGGAGACTAACAGTGCGGTTCACATCTGGAGACTAAGAGTGTGGTTCACATCTGGAGAGTCACTCTGCGGTTCACATCTGGAGACTCACGGCGTGGTTCACATCTGGAGAATCACGGCGCGGTTCACATCTGGAGACGCACAGCGCGGTTCACATCTGGATACTCACAGTGTGGTTCACATTTGGAGACTCACCGTGCGGTTCACATCTGGAGACTCACAGCGCGGTTCACATCTGGAGACTCACAGTGCGGTACACATCTGGAGACTCACCGTGCGGTTCTCATCTGGAGACTAACAGTGCGGTTCACATCTGGAGACTCACAGCGCGGTTCACATCTGGATACTCACAGTGCGGTTCACATTTGGAGACTCACCGTGCGGTTCTCATCTGGAGACTAACAGTGCGGTTCACATCTGGAGATTCACAGCGCGGTTCACATCTGGAGACTAAGAGTGTGGTTCACATCTGGAGTCTCACAGCGCGGTTCACATCTGGAGACTCACCGTGCGGTTCATATCTGGAGATTCAGAGCGCGGTTCACATCTGGAGACTAAGAGTGCGGTTCACATCTGGAGACTCACAGTGCGGTTCACATCTGGAGACTCACAGTGCGGTTCACATCTGGAGATACACAGCGCGGTTCACTTCTGGAGACCAAGAGTGCGGTTCACATCTGGAGACTCACAGCGCGGTTCACATCTGGAGACTCACGGCGCGGTTGACATCTGGAGACTCACCGTGCGGTTCACATCTGGAGATTCAGAGCGCGGTTCACATCTGGAGACTCAACGCGAGGTTCACATCTGGAGACACACAGCACGGTTCACATCTGGAGACTCACAGCGCGGTTCACATCTGGAGATTCACAGTGCGGTTCACATCTGGAGACTCAGTGCGGTTCACATCTGGAGACTCAGCGCGGTTCACATCCGGAGACGCACAGTGCGGTTCATATCTGGAGAGTCACAGTGCAGTTCACATCTGGAGACTCACAGCGCGGTTCACATCTGGAGACTCACCGCGAGGTTCACATCTGGGGATTCACAGTGCGGTTCACACTTGGAGACTCGCAATGCGGTTCTCATCTGGAGACGCACAGTGCGGTTCACATCTGGAGACTCACAGCACGGCTCACATCTGCAGATTCACAGCAGGGTTCACATCTGGAGATTCACATCGCGGTTCACATCAGGAGGCTCACAGCGCGGTTCACATCTGGAGATTCACCGTGAGGTTCACATCTGGAGATTCACAGTGCGGTTCACATCTGGAGACTCACAGTGCGGTTCTCATCTGGAGACTCACAGTGCGGTTTACATCTGGAGACTCACCGTGAGGTCAACATCTGGAGACACACAGCACGGTTCACATCTGGAGACTCACAGTGCGGTTCACATCTGGAGATTCACAGCGCGGTTCACATATGGAGATTCACAGCGTGGTTCACATCTGGCTACTCACAGCGCGGTTCACATCTGTAGACTCACAGCGCAGTTCACATCTGGAGACTCACAGCACGGTTCACATCTGGAGACTCACCGCGAGATTAACATCTGGAGATTCACAGCGCGTTTAACATCTGGAGATTCACAGCGCGGTTCACATCTGGAGACTCACAGCCCGGTTCACATCTGGAGACTCACAGTGCGGTTCACATCTGGAGACTCACCGCCCGGTTCACATCTGGAGACTCACGGCGCGGTTCTCATCTGGAAGACTCAACGCGAGGTTCACATCTGGAGATTCACAGCGCGGTTCACATCTGGAGACTAAGAGTGTGGTTCACATCTGGCGACTCACAGTGCGGTTCACATCTGGAGACTCACCGCCCGGTTCACATCTGGAGACTCACGGCGCGGTTCTCATCTGGAGACTCACGGCGCGGTTCACATCTGGAAGACTCAACGCGAGGTTCACATCTGGAGATTCACAGCGCGGTTCACATCTGGTGATTCACAGCACGGTTCACATCTGGAGACTCACCATGCGGTTCACTACTGGGGAATCACCATGCGGTTCACATCTGGAGACTCAAAGCGCGGTTCACATCTGGTTACTCACAGTGCGGTTCACATTTGGAGACTCACCGTGCGGTTCACATCTGGAGACACACAGTGCGGTTCACATCTGGAGACTAACAGTGCGGTTCACATCTGGAGATTCACAGCGCGGTTCACATCTGGAGACTAAGAGTGTGGTTCACATCTGGAGAGTCACTCTGCGGTTCACATCTGGAGACTCACGGCGTGGTTCACATCTGGAGAATCACGGCGCGGTTCACATCTGGAGACGCACAGCGCGGTTCACATCTGGATACTCACAGTGTGGTTCACATTTGGAGACTCACCGTGCGGTTCACATCTGGAGACTCACAGCGCGGTTCACATCTGGAGACTCACAGTGCGGTACACATCTGGAGACTCACCGTGCGGTTCTCATCTGGAGACTAACAGTGCGGTTCACATCTGGAGACTCACAGCGCGGTTCACATCTGGATACTCACAGTGCGGTTCACATTTGGAGACTCACCGTGCGGTTCTCATCTGGAGACTAACAGTGCGGTTCACATCTGGAGATTCACAGCGCGGTTCACATCTGGAGACTAAGAGTGTGGTTCACATCTGGAGTCTCACAGCGCGGTTCACATCTGGAGACTCACCGTGCGGTTCATATCTGGAGATTCAGAGCGCGGTTCACATCTGGAGACTAAGAGTGCGGTTCACATCTGGAGACTCACAGTGCGGTTCACATCTGGAGACTCACAGTGCGGTTCACATCTGGAGATACACAGCGCGGTTCACTTCTGGAGACCAAGAGTGCGGTTCACATCTGGAGACTCACAGCGCGGTTCACATCTGGAGACTCACGGCGCGGTTGACATCTGGAGACTCACCGTGCGGTTCACATCTGGAGATTCAGAGCGCGGTTCACATCTGGAGACTCACCATGAGGTCAACATCTGGAGACACACAGCACGGTTCACATCTGGAGACTCACAGCGCGGTTCACATCTGGAGATTCACAGTGCGGTTCACATCTGGAGACTCAGTGCGGTTCACATCTGGAGACTCAGCGCGGTTCACATCCGGAGACGCACAGTGCGGTTCATATCTGGAGAGTCACAGTGCAGTTCACATCTGGAGACTCACAGCGCGGTTCACATCTGGAGACTCACCGAGAGGTTCACATCTGGGGATTCACAGTGCGGTTCACACTTGGAGACTCGCAATGCGGTTCTCATCTGGAGACGCACAGTGCGGTTCACATCTGGAGACTCACAGCACGGCTCACATCTGCAGATTCACAGCAGGGTTCACATCTGGAGATTCACATCGCGGTTCACATCAGGAGGCTCACAGCGCGGTTCACATCTGGAGACTCACCGTGAGGTTCACATCTGGAGATTCACAGTGCGGTTCACATCTGGAGACTCACAGTGCGGTTCTCATCTGGAGACTCACAGTGCGGTTTACATCTGGAGACTCACCGTGAGGTCAACATCTGGAGACACACAGCACGGTTCACATCTGGAGACTCACAGCGCGGTTCACATCTGGAGATTCACAGCGCGGTTCACATCTGGAGACTAAGAGTGTGGTTCACATCTGGCGACTCACAGTGCGGTTCACATCTGGAGACTCACCGCCCGGTTCACATCTGGAGACTCACGGCGCGGTTCTCATCTGGAGACTCACGGCGCGGTTCACATCTGGAAGACTCAACGCGAGGTTCACATCTGGAGATTCACAGCGCGGTTCACATCTGGTGATTCACAGCACGGTTCACATCTGGAGACTCACCATGCGGTTCACTACTGGGGAATCACCATGCGGTTCACATCTGGAGACTCAAAGCGCGGTTCACATCTGGTTACTCACAGTGCGGTTCACATTTGGAGACTCACCGTGCGGTTCACATCTGGAGACACACAGTGCGGTTCACATCTGGAGACTAACAGTGCGGTTCACATCTGGAGATTCACAGCGCGGTTCACATCTGGAGACTAAGAGTGTGGTTCACATCTGGAGAGTCACTCTGCGGTTCACATCTGGAGACTCACGGCGTGGTTCACATCTGGAGAATCACGGCGCGGTTCACATCTGGAGACGCACAGCGCGGTTCACATCTGGATACTCACAGTGTGGTTCACATTTGGAGACTCACCGTGCGGTTCACATCTGGAGACTCACAGCGCGGTTCACATCTGGAGACTCACAGTGCGGTACACATCTGGAGACTCACCGTGCGGTTCTCATCTGGAGACTAACAGTGCGGTTCACATCTGGAGACTCACAGCGCGGTTCACATCTGGATACTCACAGTGCGGTTCACATTTGGAGACTCACCGTGCGGTTCTCATCTGGAGACTAACAGTGCGGTTCACATCTGGAGATTCACAGCGCGGTTCACATCTGGAGACTAAGAGTGTGGTTCACATCTGGAGTCTCACAGCGCGGTTCACATCTGGAGACTCACCGTGCGGTTCATATCTGGAGATTCAGAGCGCGGTTCACATCTGGAGACTAAGAGTGCGGTTCACATCTGGAGACTCACAGTGCGGTTCACATCTGGAGACTCACAGTGCGGTTCACATCTGGAGATACACAGCGCGGTTCACTTCTGGAGACCAAGAGTGCGGTTCACATCTGGAGACTCACAGCGCGGTTCACATCTGGAGACTCACGGCGCGGTTGACATCTGGAGACTCACCGTGCGGTTCACATCTGGAGATTCAGAGCGCGGTTCACATCTGGAGACTCACCATGAGGTCAACATCTGGAGACACACAGCACGGTTCACATCTGGAGACTCACAGCGCGGTTCACATCTGGAGATTCACAGTGCGGTTCACATCTGGAGACTCAGTGCGGTTCACATCTGGAGACTCAGCGCGGTTCACATCCGGAGACGCACAGTGCGGTTCATATCTGGAGAGTCACAGTGCAGTTCACATCTGGAGACTCACAGCGCGGTTCACATCTGGAGACTCACCGAGAGGTTCACATCTGGGGATTCACAGTGCGGTTCACACTTGGAGACTCGCAATGCGGTTCTCATCTGGAGACGCACAGTGCGGTTCACATCTGGAGACTCACAGCACGGCTCACATCTGCAGATTCACAGCAGGGTTCACATCTGGAGATTCACATCGCGGTTCACATCAGGAGGCTCACAGCGCGGTTCACATCTGGAGACTCACCGTGAGGTTCACATCTGGAGATTCACAGTGCGGTTCACATCTGGAGACTCACAGTGCGGTTCTCATCTGGAGACTCACAGTGCGGTTTACATCTGGAGACTCACCGTGAGGTCAACATCTGGAGACACACAGCACGGTTCACATCTGGAGACTCACAGCGCGGTTCACATCTGGAGATTCACAGCGCGGTTCACATCTGGAGATTCACAGCGTGGTTCACATCTGGCTACTCACAGCGCGGTTCACATCTGTAGACTCACAGCGCAGTTCACATCTGGAGACTCACAGCGCGGTTCACATCTGGAGACTCACCGCGAGGTTAACATCTGGAGATTCACAGCGCGTTTAACATCTGGAGATTCACAGCGCGATTCACATCTGGAGACTCACAGCCCGGTTCACATCTGGAGACTCACAGTGCGGTTCACATCTGGAGACTCACCGCCCGGTTCACATCTGGAGACTCACGGCGCGGTTCTCATCTGGAAGACTCAACGCGAGGTTCACATCTGGAGATTCACAGCGCGGTTCACATCTGGAGACTAAGAGTGTGGTTCACATCTGGAGACTCACAGTGCGGTTCACATCTGGAGACTCACCGCCCGGTTCACATCTGGAGACTCACGGCGCGGTTCTCATCTGGAGACTCACGGCGCGGTTCACATCTGGAAGACTCACCATGAGGTCAACATCTGGAGACACACAGCACGGTTCACATCTGGAGACTCACAGCGCGGTTCACATCTGGAGATTCACAGTGCGGTTCACATCTGGAGACTCAGTGCGGTTCACATCTGGAGACTCAGCGCGGTTCACATCCGGAGACGCACAGTGCGGTTCATATCTGGAGAGTCACAGTGCAGTTCACATCTGGAGACTCAGCGCGGTTCACATCTGGAGACTCACCGTGAGGTTCACATCTGGAGATTCACAGCGCGGTTCACGTCTGGAGACTGACAGCGCGGGTCACATCTGGAGACTCACAGTGCGGTTCACATCTGGAGACTAACAGTGCGGTTCACATCTGGAGACTCACAGCGCGGTTCACATCTGGAGACTCACAGTGCGGTTCACATCTGGAGACTAACAGTGCGGTTCACATCTGGAGACTCACAGCGCGGTTCACATCTGGATACTCACAGTGCGGTTCACATTTGGAGACTCACCGTGCGGTTCACATCTGGAGACTCACAGCGCGGTTCACATCTGGAGACTCACAGTGCGGTACACATCTGGAGACTCACAGTGCGGTTCACATCTGGAGACTAACAGTGCGGTTCACATCTGGAGATTCACAGCGCAGTTCACATCTGGAGACTAAGAGTGTGGTTCACATCTGGAGTCTCACAGCGCGGTTCACATCTGGAGACTCACAGTGCGGTTCACATCTGGAGACTCAGCGCGGTTCACATCCGGAGACGCACAGCGCGGTTCACATCCGGAGATTCACAGTGCCGTTCACATCTGGAGAGTCACAGGGCGGTTCACATCTGGAGATTCATCGCGAGGTTCACATCTGGATATTCACAGTGCAGTTCACATCTGGAGACTCACTGCGAGGTTCACATCTGGATATTCACAGTGCAGTTCACATCTGGAGATTCACAGTGCGGTTCACATCTGCAGACTCACAGTGCTGTTCTCATCTGGAGACTCACAGGGTGGATAACATCTATAGACTCACAGCGCGGATCACATCTGGAGACTCACAGTACGGTTCAAATCTGGAGATTCACAGCGCGGTTCACATCTGGATATTCACAGCATGGTTCACATCTGGAGACTCACCGTGGGGTTCACATTTGGAGACTCACAGCGCGGTTCACATCTGGAGATTCACAGCGCAGTTCACATCTGGACACTCACAGCGCGGTTCACATCTGGAGACTCACAGCGCGGTTCACATCTGGGGACTCACCGCGAGGTTCACATCTGGGGATTCACAGTGCGGTTCACACCTGGAGACTCGCAATGCGGTTCTCATCTGGAGACGCACAGTGCGGTTCACATCTGGAGACTCACAGCACGGCTCACATCTGCAGATTCACAGCAGGGTTCACATCTGGAGATTCACATCGCGGTTCACATCAGGAGGCTCACAGCGCGGTTCACATCTGGAGACTCACCGTGAGGTTCACATCTGGAGATTCACAGTGCGGTTCACATCTGGAGACTCACAGTGCGGTTCTCATCTGGAGACTCACAGTGCGGTTTACATCTGGAGACTCACCGTGAGGTCAACATCTGGAGACACACAGCACAGTTCACATCTGGAGACTCACAGCGCGGTTCACATCTGGAGATTCACAGCGCGGTTCACATCTGGAGATTCACAGCGCGGTTCACATCTGGCTACTCACAGCGCGGTTCACATCTGTAGACTCACAGCCCAGTTCACATCTGGAGACTCACAGCGCGGTTCACATCTGGAGACTCACCGCGAGGTTAACATCTGGAGATTCACAGCGCGTTTAACATCTGGAGATTCACAGCGCGGTTCACATCTGGAGACGCACAGTGCGGTTCACATCTGGAGACTCACAGCACGGCTCACATCTGCAGATTCACAGCAGGGTTCACATCTGGAGATTCACATCGCGGTTCACATCAGGAGGCTCACAGCGCGGTTCACATCTGGAGACTCACCGTGAGGTTCACATCTGGAGATTCACAGTGCGGTTCACATCTGGAGACTCACAGTGCGGTTCTCATCTGGAGACTCACAGTGCGGTTTACATCTGGAGACTCACCGTGAGGTCAACATCTGGAGACACACAGCACGGTTCACATCTGGAGACTCACAGCGCAGTTCACATCTGGAGACTCACAGCGCGGTTCACATCTGGAGACTCACGGCGTGGTTCACATCTGGAGACTCACAGAGCGGTTCACATCTGGAGATTCACAGCGCGGTTCACATCTGGAGATTCACATCGCGGTTCACATCTGGCTACTCACAGCGCGGTTCACATCTGTAGACTCACAGCGCAGTTCACATCTGGAGACTCACAGCGCGGTTCACATCTGGAGACTCACCGCGAGGTTAACATCTGGAGATTCACAGCGCGTTTAACATCTGGTGATTCACAGCACGGTTCACATCTGGAGACTCACCATGCGGTTCACTACTGGGGAATCACCATGCGGTTCACATCTGGAGACTCAAAGCGCGGTTCACATCTGGATACTCACAGTGCGGTTCACATTTGGAGACTCACCGTGCGGTTCACATCTGGAGACACACAGTGCGGTTCACATCTGGAGACTAACAGTGCGGTTCACATCTGGAGATTCACAGCGCGGTTCACATCTGGAGACTAAGAGTGTGGTTCACATCTGGAGAGTCACTCTGCGGTTCACATCTGGAGACTCACGGCGTGGTTCACATCTGGAGAATCACGGCGCGGTTCACATCTGGAGACTCACAGTGCGGTTCACATCTGGAGATACACAGCGCGGTTCACATTTGGAGACTCACCGTGCGGTTCACATCTGGAGACTCACAGCGCGGTTCACATCTGGAGACTCACAGTGCGGTACACATCTGGAGACTCACAGTGCGGTTCACATCTGGAGACTAACAGTGCGGTTCACATCTGGAGACTCACAGCGCGGTTCACATCTGGATACTCACAGTGCGGTTCACATTTGGAGACTCACCGTGCGGTTCACATCTGGAGATTCACAGCGCGGTTCACATCTGGAGACTCACAGTGTGGTACACATCTGGAGACTCACAGTGCGGTTCACATCTGGAGACTAACAGTGCGGTTCACATCTGGAGATTCACAGCGCGGTTCACATCTGGAGACTCAGCGCGGTTCACATCTGGAGACTCACCGCGAGGTTCACATCTGGAGATTCACAGCGCGGTTCACGTCTGGAGACTGACAGCGCGGTTCACATCTGGAGACTCACAGTGCGGTTCACATCTGGAGACTAACAGTGCGGTTCACATCTGGAGACTCACAGCGCGGTTCACATCTGGATACTCACAGTGTGGTTCACATTTGGAGACTCACCGTGCGGTTCACATCTGGAGACTCACAGCGCGGTTCACATCTGGAGACTCACAGTGCGGTACACATCTGGAGACTCACAGTGCGGTTCACATCTGGAGACTAACAGTGCGGTTCACATCTGGAGATTCACAGCGCGGTTCACATCTGGAGACTAAGAGTGTGGTTCACATCTGGAGTCTCACAGCGCGGTTCACTTCTGGAGACTCACCGTGCGGTTCACATCATGAGATTCAGAGCGCGGTTCACATCTGGAGACTAAGAGTGTGGTTCACATCTGGAGACTCACGGTGCGGTTCACATCTGGAGACACACAGTGCGGTTCACATCTAGAGACTCAGCGCGGTTCACATCCGGAGACGCACAGTGCGGTTCATATCTGGAGAGTCACAGTGCAGTTCACATCTGGAGACTCAACGCGGTTCACATCCGGAGATTCACAGTGCCGTTCACATCTGGAGAGTCACAGGGCGGTTCACATCTGGAGACTCATCGCGAGGTTCACATCTGGATATTCACAGTGCAGTTCACATCTGGAGACTCACCGCGAGGTTCACATCTGGATATTCACAGTGCAGTTCACATCTGGAGATTCACAGTGCGGTTCACATCTGCAGACTCACAGTGCTGTTCTCATCTGGAGACTCACAGTGTAGATAACATCTATAGACTCACAGCGCGGATCACATCTGGAGACTCACAGCAAGGTTCACATCTGGAGATTCACAGCGCGGTTCACATCTGGATATTCACAGCATGGTTCACATCTGGAGACTCACCGTGAGGTTCACATTTGGAGACTCACAGCGCGGTTCACATCTGGAGATTCACAGCGCAGTTCACATCTGGACACTCACAGCGCGGTTCACATCTGGAGACTCACAGCGCGGTTCACATCTGGAGACTCACCGCGAGGTTCACATCTGGGGATTCACAGTGCGGTTCACACCTGGAGACTCGCAATGCGGTTCTCATCTGGAGACGCACAGTGCGGTTCACATCTGGAGACTCACAGCACGGCTCACATCTGCAGATTCACAGCAGGGTTCACATCTGGAGATTCACATCGCGGTTCACATCAGGAGGCTCACAGCGCGGTTCACATCTGGAGACTCACCGTGAGGTTCACATCTGGAGATTCACAGCGCGGTTCACATCTGGAGACTCACAGTGCGGTACACATCTGGAGACTCACCGTGCGGTTCTCATCTGGAGACGAACAGTGCGGTTCACATCTGGAGACTCACAGCACGGTTCACATCTGGATACTCACAGTGCGGTTCACATTTGGAGACTCACCGTGCGGTTCTCATCTGGAGACTAACAGTGCGGTTCACATCTGGAGATTCACAGCGCGGTTCACATCTGGAGACTAAGAGTGTGGTTCACATCTGGAGTCTCACAGCGCGGTTCACATCTGGAGACTCACCGTGCGGTTCATATCTGGAGATTCAGAGCGCGGTTCACATCTGGAGACTAAGAGTGCGGTTCACATCTGGAGACTCACAGTGCGGTTCACATCTGGAGACTCACAGTGCGGTTCACATCTGGAGATACACAGCGCGGTTCACTTCTGGAGACCAAGAGTGCGGTTCACATCTGGAGACTCACAGCGCGGTTCACATCTGGAGACTCACGGCGCGGTTGACATCTGGAGACTCACCGTGCGGTTCACATCTGGAGATTCAGAGCGCGGTTCACATCTGGAGACTCACCATGAGGTCAACATCTGGAGACACACAGCACGGTTCACATCTGGAGACTCACAGCGCGGTTCACATCTGGAGATTCACAGTGCGGTTCACATCTGGAGACTCAGTGCGGTTCACATCTGGAGACTCAGCGCGGTTCACATCCGGAGACGCACAGTGCGGTTCATATCTGGAGAGTCACAGTGCAGTTCACATCTGGAGACTCAGCGCGGTTCACATCTGGAGACTCACCGTGAGGTTCACATCTGGAGATTCACAGCGCGGTGCACGTCTGGAGACTGACAGCGCGGGTCACATCTGGAGACTCACCGTGCGGTTCACATCTGGAGATTCAGAGCGCGGTTCACATCTGGAGACTCACCATGAGGTCAACATCTGGAGACACACAGCACGGTTCACATCTGGAGACTCACAGCGCGGTTCACATCTGGAGATTCACAGTGCGGTTCACATCTGGAGACTCAGTGCGGTTCACATCTGGAGACTCAGCGCGGTTCACATCCGGAGACGCACAGTGCGGTTCATATCTGGAGAGTCACAGTGCAGTTCACATCTGGAGACTCAGCGCGGTTCACATCTGGAGACTCACCGTGAGGTTCACATCTGGAGATTCACAGCGCGGTTCACGTCTGGAGACTGACAGCGCGGGTCACATCTGGAGACTCACAGTGCGGTTCACATCTGGAGACTAACAGTGCGGTTCACATCTGGAGACTCACAGCGCGGTTCACATCTGGAGACTCACAGTGCGGTTCACATCTGGAGACTAACAGTGCGGTTCACATCTGGAGACTCACAGCGCGGTTCACATCTGGATACTCACAGTGCGGTTCACATTTGGAGACTCACCGTGCAGTTCACATCTGGAGACTCACAGCGCGGTTCACATCTGGAGACTCACAGTGCGGTACACATCTGGAGACTCACAGTGCGGTTCACATCTGGAGACTAACAGTGCGGTTCACATCTGGAGATTCACAGCGCAGTTCACATCTGGAGACTAAGAGTGTGGTTCACATCTGGAGTCTCACAGCGCGGTTCACATCTGGAGACTCACAGTGCGGTTCACATCTGGAGACTCAGCGCGGTTCACATCCGGAGACGCACAGCGCGGTTCACATCCGGAGATTCACAGTGCCGTTCACATCTGGAGAGTCACAGGGCGGTTCACATCTGGAGATTCATCGCGAGGTTCACATCTGGATATTCACAGTGCAGTTCACATCTGGAGACTCACTGCGAGGTTCACATCTGGATATTCACAGTGCAGTTCACATCTGGAGATTCACAGTGCGGTTCACATCTGCAGACTCACAGTGCTGTTCTCATCTGGAGACTCACAGGGTGGATAACATCTATAGACTCACAGCGCGGATCACATCTGGAGACTCACAGTACGGTTCACATCTGGAGATTCACAGCGCGGTTCACATCTGGATATTCACAGCATGGTTCACATCTGGAGACTCACCGTGGGGTTCACATTTGGAGACTCACAGCGCGGTTCACATCTGGCTACTCACAGCGCGGTTCACATCTGTAGACTCACAGCGCAGTTCACATCTGGAGACTCACAGCGCGGTTCACATCTGGAGACTCACCGCGAGGTTAACATCTGGAGATTCACAGCGCGTTTAACATCTGGAGATTCACAGCGCGGTTCACATCTGGAGACTCACAGCCCGGTTCACATCTGGAGACTCACCGCGAGGTTCACATCTGGGGATTCACAGTGCGGTTCACACCTGGAGACTCGCAATGCGGTTCTCATCTGGAGACGCACAGTGCGGTTCACATCTGGAGACTCACAGCACGGCTCACATCTGCAGATTCACAGCAGGGTTCACATCTGGAGATTCACATCGCGGTTCACATCAGGAGGCTCACAGCGCGGTTCACATCTGGAGACTCACCGTGAGGTTCACATCTGGAGATTCACAGTGCGGTTCACATCTGGAGACTCACAGTGCGGTTCTCATCTGGAGACTCACAGTGCGGTTTACATCTGGAGACTCACCGTGAGGTCAACATCTGGAGACACACAGCACGGTTCACATCTGGAGACTCACAGCGCAGTTCACATCTGGAGACTCACAGCGCGGTTCACATCTGGAGACTCACGGCGTGGTTCACATCTGGAGACTCACAGAGCGGTTCACATCTGGAGATTCACAGCGCGGTTCACATCTGGAGATTCACATCGCGGTTCACATCTGGCTACTCACAGCGCGGTTCACATCTGTAGACTCACAGCGCAGTTCACATCTGGAGACTCACAGCGCGGTTCACATCTGGAGACTCACCGCGAGGTTAACATCTGGAGATTCACAGCGCGTTTAACATCTGGTGATTCACAGCACGGTTCACATCTGGAGACTCACCATGCGGTTCACTACTGGGGAATCACCATGCGGTTCACATCTGGAGACTCAAAGCGCGGTTCACATCTGGATACTCACAGTGCGGTTCACATTTGGAGACTCACCGTGCGGTTCACATCTGGAGACACACAGTGCGGTTCACATCTGGAGACTAACAGTGCGGTTCACATCTGGAGATTCACAGCGCGGTTCACATCTGGAGACTAAGAGTGTGGTTCACATCTGGAGAGTCACTCTGCGGTTCACATCTGGAGACTCACGGCGTGGTTCACATCTGGAGAATCACGGCGCGGTTCACATCTGGAGACTCACAGTGCGGTTCACATCTGGAGATACACAGCGCGGTTCACATTTGGAGACTCACCGTGCGGTTCACATCTGGAGACTCACAGCGCGGTTCACATCTGGAGACTCACAGTGCGGTCCACATCTGGAGACTCACAGTGCGGTTCACATCTGGAGACTAACAGTGCGGTTCACATCTGGAGACTCTCAGCGCGGTTCACATCTGGATACTCACAGTGCGGTTCACATTTGGAGACTCACCGTGCGGTTCACATCTGGAGACTCACAGCGCGGTTCACATCTGGAGACTCACAGTGTGGTACACATCTGGAGACTCACAGTGCGGTTCACATCTGGAGACTAACAGTGCGGTTCACATCTGGAGATTCACAGCGCGGTTCACATCTGGAGACTCAGCGCGGTTCACATCTGGAGACTCACCGCGAGGTTCACATCTGGAGATTCACAGCGCGGTTCACGTCTGGAGACTGACAGCGCGGTTCACATCTGGAGACTCAGTGCGGTTCACATCTGGAGACTCAGCGCGGTTCACATCCGGAGACGCACAGTGCGGTTCATATCTGGAGAGTCACAGTGCAGTTCACATCTGGAGACTCAGCGCGGTTCACATCTGGAGACTCACCGTGAGGTTCACATCTGGAGATTCACAGCGCGGTTCACGTCTGGAGACTGACAGCGCGGGTCACATCTGGAGACTCACAGTGCGGTTCACATCTGGAGACTAACAGTGCGGTTCACATCTGGAGACTCACAGCGCGGTTCACATCTGGAGACTCACAGTGCGGTTCACATCTGGAGACTAACAGTGCGGTTCACATCTGGAGACTCACAGCGCGGTTCACATCTGGATACTCACAGTGCGGTTCACATTTGGAGACTCACCGTGCAGTTCACATCTGGAGACTCACAGCGCGGTTCACATCTGGAGACTCACAGTGCGGTACACATCTGGAGACTCACAGTGCGGTTCACATCTGGAGACTAACAGTGCGGTTCACATCTGGAGATTCACAGCGCAGTTCACATCTGGAGACTAAGAGTGTGGTTCACATCTGGAGTCTCACAGCGCGGTTCACATCTGGAGACTCACAGTGCGGTTCACATCTGGAGACTCAGCGCGGTTCACATCCGGAGACGCACAGCGCGGTTCACATCCGGAGATTCACAGTGCCGTTCACATCTGGAGAGTCACAGGGCGGTTCACATCTGGAGATTCATCGCGAGGTTCACATCTGGATATTCACAGTGCAGTTCACATCTGGAGACTCACTGCGAGGTTCACATCTGGATATTCACAGTGCAGTTCACATCTGGAGATTCACAGTGCGGTTCACATCTGCAGACTCACAGTGCTGTTCTCATCTGGAGACTCACAGGGTGGATAACATCTATAGACTCACAGCGCGGATCACATCTGGAGACTCACAGTACGGTTCACATCTGGAGATTCACAGCGCGGTTCACATCTGGATATTCACAGCATGGTTCACATCTGGAGACTCACCGTGGGGTTCACATTTGGAGACTCACAGCGCGGTTCACATCTGGAGATTCACAGCGCAGTTCACATCTGGACACTCACAGCGCGGTTCACATCTGGAGACTCACAGCGCGGTTCACATCTGGGGACTCACCGCGAGGTTCACATCTGGGGATTCACAGTGCGGTTCACACCTGGAGACTCGCAATGCGGTTCTCATCTGGAGACGCACAGTGCGGTTCACATCTGGAGACTCACAGCACGGCTCACATCTGCAGATTCACAGCAGGGTTCACATCTGGAGATTCACATCGCGGTTCACATCAGGAGGCTCACAGCGCGGTTCACATCTGGAGACTCACCGTGAGGTTCACATCTGGAGATTCACAGTGCGGTTCACATCTGGAGACTCACAGTGCGGTTCTCATCTGGAGACTCACAGTGCGGTTTACATCTGGAGACTCACCGTGAGGTCAACATCTGGAGACACACAGCACAGTTCACATCTGGAGACTCACAGCGCGGTTCACATCTGGAGATTCATAGCGCGGTTCACATCTGGAGATTCACAGCGCGGTTCACATCTGGCTACTCACAGCGCGGTTCACATCTGTAGACTCACAGCGCAGTTCACATCTGGAGACTCACAGCGCGGTTCACATCTGGAGACTCACCGCGAGGTTAACATCTGGAGATTCACAGCGCGTTTAACATCTGGAGATTCACAGCGCGGTTCACATCTGGAGACTCACAGCCCGGTTCACATCTGGAGACTCACCGCGAGGTTCACATCTGGGGATTCACAGTGCGGTTCACACCTGGAGACTCGCAATGCGGTTCTCATCTGGAGACGCACAGTGCGGTTCACATCTGGAGACTCACAGCACGGCTCACATCTGCAGATTCACAGCAGGGTTCACATCTGGAGATTCACATCGCGGTTCACATCAGGAGGCTCACAGCGCGGTTCACATCTGGAGACTCACCGTGAGGTTCACATCTGGAGATTCACAGTGCGGTTCACATCTGGAGACTCACAGTGCGGTTCTCATCTGGAGACTCACAGTGCGGTTTACATCTGGAGACTCACCGTGAGGTCAACATCTGGAGACACACAGCACGGTTCACATCTGGAGACTCACAGCGCAGTTCACATCTGGAGACTCACAGCGCGGTTCACATCTGGAGACTCACGGCGTGGTTCACATCTGGAGACTCACAGAGCGGTTCACATCTGGAGATTCACAGCGCGGTTCACATCTGGAGATTCACATCGCGGTTCACATCTGGCTACTCACAGCGCGGTTCACATCTGTAGACTCACAGCGCAGTTCACATCTGGAGACTCACAGCGCGGTTCACATCTGGAGACTCACCGCGAGGTTAACATCTGGAGATTCACAGCGCGTTTAACATCTGGTGATTCACAGCACGGTTCACATCTGGAGACTCACCATGCGGTTCACTACTGGGGAATCACCATGCGGTTCACATCTGGAGACTCAAAGCGCGGTTCACATCTGGATACTCACAGTGCGGTTCACATTTGGAGACTCACCGTGCGGTTCACATCTGGAGACACACAGTGCGGTTCACATCTGGAGACTAACAGTGCGGTTCACATCTGGAGATTCACAGCGCGGTTCACATCTGGAGACTAAGAGTGTGGTTCACATCTGGAGAGTCACTCTGCGGTTCACATCTGGAGACTCACGGCGTGGTTCACATCTGGAGAATCACGGCGCGGTTCACATCTGGAGACTCACAGTGCGGTTCACATCTGGAGATACACAGCGCGGTTCACATTTGGAGACTCACCGTGCGGTTCACATCTGGAGACTCACAGCGCGGTTCACATCTGGAGACTCACAGTGCGGTCCACATCTGGAGACTCACAGTGCGGTTCACATCTGGAGACTAACAGTGCGGTTCACATCTGGAGACTCTCAGCGCGGTTCACATCTGGATACTCACAGTGCGGTTCACATTTGGAGACTCACCGTGCGGTTCACATCTGGAGACTCACAGCGCGGTTCACATCTGGAGACTCACAGTGTGGTACACATCTGGAGACTCACAGTGCGGTTCACATCTGGAGACTAACAGTGCGGTTCACATCTGGAGATTCACAGCGCGGTTCACATCTGGAGACTCAGCGCGGTTCACATCTGGAGACTCACCGCGAGGTTCACATCTGGAGATTCACAGCGCGGTTCACGTCTGGAGACTGACAGCGCGGTTCACATCTGGAGACTCACAGTGCGGTTCACATCTGGAGACTAACAGTGCGGTTCACATCTGGAGACTCACAGCGCGGTTCACATCTGGATACTCACAGTGCGGTTCACATTTGGAGACTCACCGTGCGGTTCACATCTGGAGACTTACAGCGCGGTTCACATCTGGAGACTCACAGTGCGGTACACATCTGGAGACTCACAGTGCGGTTCACATCTGGAGACTAACAGTGCGGTTCACATCTGGAGATTCACAGCGCGGTTCACATCTGGAGACTAAGAGTGTGGTTCACATCTGGAGTCTCACAGCGCGGTTCACTTCTGGAGACTCACCGTGCTGTTCACATCATGAGATTCAGAGCGCGGTTCACATCTGGAGACTAAGAGTGCGGTTCACATCTGGAGACTCACGGTGCGGTTCACATCTGGAGACACACAGTGCGGTTCACATCTAGAGACTCAGCGCGGTTCACATCCGGAGACGCACAGTGCGGTTCATATCTGGAGAGTCACAGGGCGGTTCACATCTGGAGACTCACCGCGAGGTTCACATCTGGATATTCACAGTGCAGTTCACATCTGGAGATTCACAGTGCGGTTCACATCTGCAGACTCACAGTGCTGTTCTCATCTGGAGACTCACAGTGTAGATAACATCTATAGACTCACAGCGCGGATCACATCTGGAGACTCACAGCACGGTTCACATCTGGAGATTCACAGCGCGGTTCACATCTGGATATTCACAGCATGGTTCACATCTGGAGACTCACCGTGAGGTTCACATTTGGAGACTCACAGCGCGGTTCACATCTGGAGATTCACAGCGCAGTTCACATCTGGACACTCACAGCGCGGTTCACATCTGGAGACTCACAGCGCGGTTCACATCTGGAGACTCACCGTGAGGTCAACATCTGGAGACACACAGCACGGTTCACATCTGGAGACTCACAGCGCGGTTCACATCTGGAGACTCACAGCGCGGTTCACATCTGGAGATTCACAGCGCGGTTCACATCTGGAGATTCTCAGCGCGGTTCACATCTGGCTACTCACAGCGCGGTTCACATCTGTATACTCACAGCGCAGTTCACATCTGGAGACTCACAGCGCGGTTCACATCTGGAGACTCACCGCGAGGTTAACATCTGGAGATTCACAGCGCGTTTAACATCTGGAGATTCACAGCGCGGTTCACATCTGGAGACTCACAGCCCGGTTCACATCTGGAGACTCACAGCGCGGTTCACATCTGGAGTCTCACCGCGCGGTTCACATCTGGAGACTCACGGCGCGGTTCTCATCTGGAGACTCACGGCGCGGTTCACATCTGGAGACTCAACGCGAGGTTCACATCTGGAGATTCACAGCGCGGTTCACATCTGGTGATTCACAGCACGGTTCACATCTGGAGACTCAAAGCGCGGTTCACATCTGGATACTCACAGTGCGGTTCACATTTGGAGACTCACCGTGCGGTTCACATCTGGAGACACACAGTGCGGTTCACATCTGGAGACTAACAGTGCGGTTCACATCTGGAGATTCACAGCGCGGTTCACATCTGGAGACTAAGAGTGTGGTTCACATCTGGAGAGTCACTCTGCGGTTCACATCTGGAGACTCACGGCGTGGTTCACATCTGGAGAATCACGGCGCGGTTCACATCTGGAGACGCACAGCGCGGTTCACATCTGGATACTCACAGTGCGGTTCACATTTGGAGACTCACCGTGCGGTTCACATCTGGAGACTCACAGCGCGGTACACATCTGGAGACTCACAGTGCAGTTCACATCTGGAGACTAACAGTGCGGTTCACATCTGGAGATTCACAGCGCGGTTCACATCTGGAGACTCAGCGCGGTTCACATCTGGAGACTCACCGCGAGGTTCACATCTGGAGATTCACAGCGCGGTTCACGTCTGGAGACTGACAGCGCGGTTCACATCTGGAGACTCACAGTGCGGTTCACATCTGGAGACTAAAAGTGCAGTTCACATCTGGAGATTCACAGCGCGGTTCACATCTGGAGACTAAGAGTGTGGTTCACATCTGGAGTCTCACAGCGCGGTTCACATCTGGAGACTCACCGTGCGGTTCATATCATGAGATTCAGAGCGCGGTTCACATCTGGAGACTAAGAGTGCGGTTCACATCTGGAGACTCACAGTGCGGTTCACATCTGGAGACTCACAGTGCGGTTCACATCTGGAGACTCAGCGCGGTTCACATCCGGAGACGCACAGTGCGGTTCATATCTGGAGAGTCACAGTGCAGTTCACATCTGGAGACTCAGCGCGGTTCACATCCGGAGATTCACAGTGCCGTTCACATCTGGAGAGTCACAGGGCAGTTCACATCTGGAGACTAACAGTGCGGTTCACATCCGGAGACTCACGGCGCGGTTCACATCTGGAAATTCACGGCGCGGTTCACATCTGAAAACTCACAGTGCGGTTCACATCTGGAGACTCAGCGCGGTTCACATCTGGAGACTCACCGCGAGGTTCACATCTGGAGATTCACAGCGCGGTTCACGTCTGGAGACTGACAGCGCGGGTCACATCTGGAGATTCACAGCGCGGTTCACATCTGGAGACCAAGAGTGCGGTTCACATCTGGAGACTCACAGCACGGTTCACATCTGGAGACTCACGGCGCGGTTGACATCTGGAGACTCACCGTGCGGTTCACATCTGGAGATTCAGAGCGCGGTTCACATCTGGAGACTCACCGTGAGGTCAACATCTGGAGACACACAGCACGGTTCACATCTGGAGACTCACAGCGCGGTTCACATCTGGAGATTCACAGTGCGGTTCACATCTGGAGACTCAGTGCGGTTCACATCTGGAGACTAACAGTGCGGTTCACATCCGGAGACTCACGGCGCGGTTCACATCTGGAAATTCACGGCGCGGTTCACATCTGAAAACTCACAGTGCGGTTCACATCTGGAGACTCAGCGCGGTTCACATCTGGAGACTCACCGCGAGGTTCACATCTGGAGATTCACAGCGCGGTTCACGTCTGGAGACTGACAGCGCGGGTCACATCTGGAGATTCACAGCGCGGTTCACATCTGGAGACCAAGAGTGCGGTTCACATCTGGAGACTCACAGCACGGTTCACATCTGGAGACTCACGGCGCGGTTGACATCTGGAGACTCACCGTGCGGTTCACATCTGGAGATTCAGAGCGCGGTTCACATCTGGAGACTCACCGTGAGGTCAACATCTGGAGACACACAGCACGGTTCACATCTGGAGACTCACAGCGCGGTTCACATCTGGAGATTCACAGTGCGGTTCACATCTGGAGACTCAGTGCGGTTCACATCTGGAGACTCAGCGCGGTTCACATCCGGAGACGCACAGTGCGGTTCATATCTGGAGAGTCACAGTGCAGTTCACATCTGGAGACTCAGCGCGGTTCACGTCTGGAGACTGACAGCGCGGGTCACATCTGGAGACTCACAGTGCGGTTCACATCTGGAGACTAACAGTGCGGTTCACATCTGGAGACTCACAGCGCGGTTCACATCTGGATACTCACAGTGCGGTTCACATTTGGAGACTCACCGTGCGGTTCACATCTGGAGACTCACAGCGCGGTTCACATCTGGAGACTCAGTGCGGTTCACATCTGGAGACTCACAGTGCGGTTCACATCTGGAGACTAACAGTGCGGTTCACATCTGGAGATTCACAGCGCGGTTCACATCTGGAGACTAAGAGTGTGGTTCACATCTGGAGTCTCACAGCGCGGTTCACATCTGGAGACTCACCGTGCGGTTCACATCATGAGATTCAGAGCGCGGTTCACATCTGGAGACGAAGAGTGCGGTTCACATCTGGAGACTCACGGTGCGGTTCACATCTGGAGACTCACAGTGCGGTTCACACCTGGAGACTCAGCGCGGTTCACATCCGGAGACGCACAGTGCGGTTCATATCTGGAGAGTCACAGTGCAGTTCACATCTGGAGACTCAGCGCGGTTCACATCCGGAGACTCACGGCGCGGTTCACATCTGGAAATTCACGGCGCGGTTCACATCTGAAAACTCACAGTGCGGTTCACATCTGGAGACTCAGCGTGGTTCACATCTGGAGACTCACCGCGAGGTTCACATCTGGAGATTCACAGCGCGGTTCACGTCTGGAGACTGACAGCGCGGGTCACATCTGGAGATTCACAGCGCGGTTCACATCTGGAGACCAAGAGTGCGGTTCACATCTGGAGACTCACAGCGCGGTTGACATCTGGAGACTCACGGCGCGGTTGACATCTGGAGACTCACCGTGCGGTTCACATCTGGAGATTCAGAGCGCGGTTCACATCTGGAGACTCACCGTGAGGTCAACATCTGGAGACACACAGCACGGTTCACATCTGGAGACTCACAGCGCGGTTCACATCTGGAGATTCACAGTGCGGTTCACATCTGGAGACTCAGTGCGGTTCACATCTGGAGACTCAGCGCGGTTCACATCCGGAGACGCACAGTGCGGTTCATATCTGGAGAGTCACAGTGCAGTTCACATCTGGAGACTCAGCGCGGTTCACATCTGGAGACTCACCGCGAGGTTCACATCTGGAGATTCACAGCGCGTTTAACATCTGGAGATTCACAGCGCGGTTCACATCTGGAGACTCACAGCCCGGTTCACATCTGGAGACTCACCGCGAGGTTCACATCTGGGGATTCACAGTGCGGTTCACACATGGAGACTCGCAATGCGGTTCTCATCTGGAGACGCACAGTGCGGTTCACATCTGGAGACTCACAGCACGGCTCACATCTGCAGATTCACAGCAGGGTTCACATCTGGAGATTCACATCGCGGTTCACATCAGGAGGCTCACAGCGCGGTTCACATCTGGAGACTCACCGTGAGGTTCACATCTGGAGATTCACAGTGCGGTTCACATCTGGAGACTCACAGTGCGGTTCTCATCTGGAGACTCACAGTGCGGTTTACATCTGGAGACTCACCGTGAGGTCAACATCTGGAGACACACAGCACGGTTCACATCTGGAGACTCACAGCGCAGTTCACATCTGGAGACTCACAGCGCGGTTCACATCTGGAGACTCACGGCGTGGTTCACATCTGGAGACTCACAGAGCGGTTCACATCTGGAGATTCACAGCGCGGTTCACATCTGGAGATTCACATCGCGGTTCACATCTGGCTACTCACAGCGCGGTTCACATCTGTAGACTCACAGCGCAGTTCACATCTGGAGACTCACAGCGCGGTTCACATCTGGAGACTCACCGCGAGGTTAACATCTGGAGATTCACAGCGCGTTTAACATCTGGTGATTCACAGCACGGTTCACATCTGGAGACTCACCATGCGGTTCACTACTGGGGAATCACCATGCGGTTCACATCTGGAGACTCAAAGCGCGGTTCACATCTGGATACTCACAGTGCGGTTCACATTTGGAGACTCACCGTGCGGTTCACATCTGGAGACACACAGTGCGGTTCACATCTGGAGACTAACAGTGCGGTTCACATCTGGAGATTCACAGCGCGGTTCACATCTGGAGACTAAGAGTGTGGTTCACATCTGGAGAGTCACTCTGCGGTTCACATCTGGAGACTCACGGCGTGGTTCACATCTGGAGAATCACGGCGCGGTTCACATCTGGAGACTCACAGTGCGGTTCACATCTGGAGATACACAGCGCGGTTCACATTTGGAGACTCACCGTGCGGTTCACATCTGGAGACTCACAGCGCGGTTCACATCTGGAGACTCACAGTGCGGTACACATCTGGAGACTCACAGTGCGGTTCACATCTGGAGACTAACAGTGCGGTTCACATCTGGAGACTCACAGCGCGGTTCACATCTGGATACTCACAGTGCGGTTCACATTTGGAGACTCACCGTGCGGTTCACATCTGGAGATTCACAGCGCGGTTCACATCTGGAGACTCACAGTGTGGTACACATCTGGAGACTCACAGTGCGGTTCACATCTGGAGACTAACAGTGCGGTTCACATCTGGAGATTCACAGCGCGGTTCACATCTGGAGACTCAGCGCGGTTCACATCTGGAGACTCACCGCGAGGTTCACATCTGGAGATTCACAGCGCGGTTCACGTCTGGAGACTGACAGCGCGGTTCACATCTGGAGACTCACAGTGCGGTTCACATCTGGAGACTAACAGTGCGGTTCACATCTGGAGACTCACAGCGCGGTTCACATCTGGATACTCACAGTGTGGTTCACATTTGGAGACTCACCGTGCGGTTCACATCTGGAGACTCACAGCGCGGTTCACATCTGGAGACTCACAGTGCGGTACACATCTGGAGACTCACAGTGCGGTTCACATCTGGAGACTAACAGTGCGGTTCACATCTGGAGATTCACAGCGCGGTTCACATCTGGAGACTAAGAGTGTGGTTCACATCTGGAGTCTCACAGCGCGGTTCACTTCTGGAGACTCACCGTGCGGTTCACATCATGAGATTCAGAGCGCGGTTCACATCTGGAGACTAAGAGTGTGGTTCACATCTGGAGACTCACGGTGCGGTTCACATCTGGAGACACACAGTGCGGTTCACATCTAGAGACTCAGCGCGGTTCACATCCGGAGACGCACAGTGCGGTTCATATCTGGAGAGTCACAGTGCAGTTCACATCTGGAGACTCAACGCGGTTCACATCCGGAGATTCACAGTGCCGTTCACATCTGGAGAGTCACAGGGCGGTTCACATCTGGAGACTCATCGCGAGGTTCACATCTGGATATTCACAGTGCAGTTCACATCTGGAGACTCACCGCGAGGTTCACATCTGGATATTCACAGTGCAGTTCACATCTGGAGATTCACAGTGCGGTTCACATCTGCAGACTCACAGTGCTGTTCTCATCTGGAGACTCACAGTGTAGATAACATCTATAGACTCACAGCGCGGATCACATCTGGAGACTCACAGCAAGGTTCACATCTGGAGATTCACAGCGCGGTTCACATCTGGATATTCACAGCATGGTTCACATCTGGAGACTCACCGTGAGGTTCACATTTGGAGACTCACAGCGCGGTTCACATCTGGAGATTCACAGCGCAGTTCACATCTGGACACTCACAGCGCGGTTCACATCTGGAGACTCACAGCGCGGTTCACATCTGGAGACTCACCGCGAGGTTCACATCTGGGGATTCACAGTGCGGTTCACACCTGGAGACTCGCAATGCGGTTCTCATCTGGAGACGCACAGTGCGGTTCACATCTGGAGACTCACAGCACGGCTCACATCTGCAGATTCACAGCAGGGTTCACATCTGGAGATTCACATCGCGGTTCACATCAGGAGGCTCACAGCGCGGTTCACATCTGGAGACTCACCGTGAGGTTCACATCTGGAGATTCACAGCGCGGTTCACATCTGGAGACTCACAGTGCGGTACACATCTGGAGACTCACCGTGCGGTTCTCATCTGGAGACTAACAGTGCGGTTCACATCTGGAGACTCACAGCACGGTTCACATCTGGATACTCACAGTGCGGTTCACATTTGGAGACTCACCGTGCGGTTCTCATCTGGAGACTAACAGTGCGGTTCACATCTGGAGATTCAAAGCGCGGTTCACATCTGGAGACTAAGAGTGTGGTTCACATCTGGAGTCTCACAGCGCGGTTCACATCTGGAGACTCACCGTGCGGTTCATATCTGGAGATTCAGAGCGCGGTTCACATCTGGAGACTAAGAGTGCGGTTCACATCTGGAGACTCACAGTGCGGTTCACATCTGGAGACTCACAGTGCGGTTCACATCTGGAGATACACAGCGCGGTTCACTTCTGGAGACCAAGAGTGCGGTTCACATCTGGAGACTCACAGCGCGGTTCACATCTGGAGACTCACGGCGCGGTTGACATCTGGAGACTCACCGTGCGGTTCACATCTGGAGATTCAGAGCGCGGTTCACATCTGGAGACTCACCATGAGGTCAACATCTGGAGACACACAGCACGGTTCACATCTGGAGACTCACAGCGCGGTTCACATCTGGAGATTCACAGTGCGGTTCACATCTGGAGACTCAGTGCGGTTCACATCTGGAGACTCAGCGCGGTTCACATCCGGAGACGCACAGTGCGGTTCATATCTGGAGAGTCACAGTGCAGTTCACATCTGGAGACTCAGCGCGGTTCACATCTGGAGACTCACCGTGAGGTTCACATCTGGAGATTCACAGCGCGGTTCACGTCTGGAGACTGACAGCGCGGGTCACATCTGGAGACTCACCGTGCGGTTCACATCTGGAGATTCAGAGCGCGGTTCACATCTGGAGACTCACCATGAGGTCAACATCTGGAGACACACAGCACGGTTCACATCTGGAGACTCACAGCGCGGTTCACATCTGGAGATTCACAGTGCGGTTCACATCTGGAGACTCAGTGCGGTTCACATCTGGAGACTCAGCGCGGTTCACATCCGGAGACGCACAGTGCGGTTCATATCTGGAGAGTCACAGTGCAGTTCACATCTGGAGACTCAGCGCGGTTCACATCTGGAGACTCACCGTGAGGTTCACATCTGGAGATTCACAGCGCGGTTCACGTCTGGAGACTGACAGCGCGGGTCACATCTGGAGACTCACAGTGCGGTTCACATCTGGAGACTAACAGTGCGGTTCACATCTGGAGACTCACAGCGCGGTTCACATCTGGAGACTCACAGTGCGGTTCACATCTGGAGACTAACAGTGCGGTTCACATCTGGAGACTCACAGCGCGGTTCACATCTGGATACTCACAGTGCGGTTCACATTTGGAGACTCACCGTGCAGTTCACATCTGGATACTCACAGCGCGGTTCACATCTGGAGACTCACAGTGCGGTACACATCTGGAGACTCACAGTGCGGTTCACATCTGGAGACTAACAGTGCGGTTCACATCTGGAGATTCACAGCGCAGTTCACATCTGGAGACTAAGAGTGTGGTTCACATCTGGAGTCTCACAGCGCGGTTCACATCTGGAGACTCACAGTGCGGTTCACATCTGGAGACTCAGCGCGGTTCACATCCGGAGACGCACAGCGCGGTTCACATCCGGAGATTCACAGTGCCGTTCACATCTGGAGAGTCACAGGGCGGTTCACATCTGGAGATTCATCGCGAGGTTCACATCTGGATATTCACAGTGCAGTTCACATCTGGAGACTCACTGCGAGGTTCACATCTGGATATTCACAGTGCAGTTCACATCTGGAGATTCACAGTGCGGTTCACATCTGCAGACTCACAGTGCTGTTCTCATCTGGAGACTCACAGGGTGGATAACATCTATAGACTCACAGCGCGGATCACATCTGGAGACTCACAGTACGGTTCACATCTGGAGATTCACAGCGCGGTTCACATCTGGATATTCACAGCATGGTTCACATCTGGAGACTCACCGTGGGGTTCACATTTGGAGACTCACAGCGCGGTTCACATCTGGAGATTCACAGCGCAGTTCACATCTGGACACTCACAGCGCGGTTCACATCTGGAGACTCACAGCGCGGTTCACATCTGGGGACTCACCGCGAGGTTCACATCTGGGGATTCACAGTGCGGTTCACACCTGGAGACTCGCAATGCGGTTCTCATCTGGAGACGCACAGTGCGGTTCACATCTGGAGACTCACAGCACGGCTCACATCTGCAGATTCACAGCAGGGTTCACATCTGGAGATTCACATCGCGGTTCACATCAGGAGGCTCACAGCGCGGTTCACATCTGGAGACTCACCGTGAGGTTCACATCTGGAGATTCACAGTGCGGTTCACATCTGGAGACTCACAGTGCGGTTCTCATCTGGAGACTCACAGTGCGGTTTACATCTGGAGACTCACCGTGAGGTCAACATCTGGAGACACACAGCACAGTTCACATCTGGAGACTCACAGCGCGGTTCACATCTGGAGATTCATAGCGCGGTTCACATCTGGAGATTCACAGCGCGGTTCACATCTGGCTACTCACAGCGCGGTTCACATCTGTAGACTCACAGCGCAGTTCACATCTGGAGACTCACAGCGCGGTTCACATCTGGAGACTCACCGCGAGGTTAACATCTGGAGATTCACAGCGCGTTTAACATCTGGAGATTCACAGCGCGGTTCACATCTGGAGACTCACAGCCCGGTTCACATCTGGAGACTCACCGCGAGGTTCACATCTGGGGATTCACAGTGCGGTTCACACCTGGAGACTCGCAATGCGGTTCTCATCTGGAGACGCACAGTGCGGTTCACATCTGGAGACTCACAGCACGGCTCACATCTGCAGATTCACAGCAGGGTTCACATCTGGAGATTCACATCGCGGTTCACATCAGGAGGCTCACAGCGCGGTTCACATCTGGAGACTCACCGTGAGGTTCACATCTGGAGATTCACAGTGCGGTTCACATCTGGAGACTCACAGTGCGGTTCTCATCTGGAGACTCACAGTGCGGTTTACATCTGGAGACTCACCGTGAGGTCAACATCTGGAGACACACAGCACGGTTCACATCTGGAGACTCACAGCGCAGTTCACATCTGGAGACTCACAGCGCGGTTCACATCTGGAGACTCACGGCGTGGTTCACATCTGGAGACTCACAGAGCGGTTCACATCTGGAGATTCACAGCGCGGTTCACATCTGGAGATTCACATCGCGGTTCACATCTGGCTACTCACAGCGCGGTTCACATCTGTAGACTCACAGCGCAGTTCACATCTGGAGACTCACAGCGCGGTTCACATCTGGAGACTCACCGCGAGGTTAACATCTGGAGATTCACAGCGCGTTTAACATCTGGTGATTCACAGCACGGTTCACATCTGGAGACTCACCATGCGGTTCACTACTGGGGAATCACCATGCGGTTCACATCTGGAGACTCAAAGCGCGGTTCACATCTGGATACTCACAGTGCGGTTCACATTTGGAGACTCACCGTGCGGTTCACATCTGGAGACACACAGTGCGGTTCACATCTGGAGACTAACAGTGCGGTTCACATCTGGAGATTCACAGCGCGGTTCACATCTGGAGACTAAGAGTGTGGTTCACATCTGGAGAGTCACTCTGCGGTTCACATCTGGAGACGCACGGCGTGGTTCACATCTGGAGAATCACGGCGCGGTTCACATCTGGAGACTCACAGTGCGGTTCACATCTGGAGATACACAGCGCGGTTCACATTTGGAGACTCACCGTGCGGTTCACATCTGGAGACTCACAGCGCGGTTCACATCTGGAGACTCACAGTGCGGTCCACATCTGGAGACTCACAGTGCGGTTCACATCTGGAGACTAACAGTGCGGTTCACATCTGGAGACTCTCAGCGCGGTTCACATCTGGATACTCACAGTGCGGTTCACATTTGGAGACTCACCGTGCGGTTCACATCTGGAGACTCACAGCGCGGTTCACATCTGGAGACTCACAGTGTGGTACACATCTGGAGACTCACAGTGCGGTTCACATCTGGAGACTAACAGTGCGGTTCACATCTGGAGATTCACAGCGCGGTTCACATCTGGAGACTCAGCGCGGTTCACATCTGGAGACTCACCGCGAGGTTCACATCTGGAGATTCACAGCGCGGTTCACGTCTGGAGACTGACAGCGCGGTTCACATCTGGAGACTCACAGTGCGGTTCACATCTGGAGACTAACAGTGCGGTTCACATCTGGAGACTCACAGCGCGGTTCACATCTGGATACTCACAGTGCGGTTCACATTTGGAGACTCACCGTGCAGTTCACATCTGGAGACTTACAGCGCGGTTCACATCTGGAGACTCACAGTGCGGTACACATCTGGAGACTCACAGTGCGGTTCACATCTGGAGACTAACAGTGCGGTTCACATCTGGAGATTCACAGCGCGGTTCACATCTGGAGACTAAGAGTGTGGTTCACATCTGGAGTCTCACAGCGCGGTTCACTTCTGGAGACTCACCGTGCTGTTCACATCATGAGATTCAGAGCGCGGTTCACATCTGGAGACTAAGAGTGCGGTTCACATCTGGAGACTCACGGTGCGGTTCACATCTGGAGACACACAGTGCGGTTCACATCTAGAGACTCAGCGCGGTTCACATCCGGAGACGCACAGTGCGGTTCATATCTGGAGAGTCACAGGGCGGTTCACATCTGGAGACTCACCGCGAGGTTCACATCTGGATATTCACAGTGCAGTTCACATCTGGAGATTCACAGTGCGGTTCACATCTGCAGACTCACAGTGCTGTTCTCATCTGGAGACTCACAGTGTAGATAACATCTATAGACTCACAGCGCGGATCACATCTGGAGACTCACAGCACGGTTCACATCTGGAGATTCACAGCGCGGTTCACATCTGGATATTCACAGCATGGTTCACATCTGGAGACTCACCGTGAGGTTCACATTTGGAGACTCACAGCGCGGTTCACATCTGGAGATTCACAGCGCAGTTCACATCTGGACACTCACAGCGCGGTTCACATCTGGAGACTCACAGCGCGGTTCACATCTGGAGACTCACCGTGAGGTCAACATCTGGAGACACACAGCACGGTTCACATCTGGAGACTCACAGCGCGGTTCACATCTGGAGACTCACAGCGCGGTTCACATCTGGAGATTCACAGCGCGGTTCACATCTGGAGATTCTCAGCGCGGTTCACATCTGGCTACTCACAGCGCGGTTCACATCTGTATACTCACAGCGCAGTTCACATCTGGAGACTCACAGCGCGGTTCACATCTGGAGACTCACCGCGAGGTTAACATCTGGAGATTCACAGCGCGTTTAACATCTGGAGATTCACAGCGCGGTTCACATCTGGAGACTCACAGCCCGGTTCACATCTGGAGACTCACAGCGCGGTTCACATCTGGAGTCTCACCGCGCGGTTCACATCTGGAGACTCACGGCGCGGTTCTCATCTGGAGACTCACGGCGCGGTTCACATCTGGAGACTCAACGCGAGGTTCACATCTGGAGATTCACAGCGCGGTTCACATCTGGTGATTCACAGCACGGTTCACATCTGGAGACTCAAAGCGCGGTTCACATCTGGATACTCACAGTGCGGTTCACATTTGGAGACTCACCGTGCGGTTCACATCTGGAGACACACAGTGCGGTTCACATCTGGAGACTAACAGTGCGGTTCACATCTGGAGATTCACAGCGCGGTTCACATCTGGAGAATCACGGCGCGGTTCACATCTGGAGACGCACAGCGCGGTTCACATCTGGATACTCACAGTGCGGTTCACATTTGGAGACTCACCGTGCGGTTCACATCTGGAGACTCACAGCGCGGTACACATCTGGAGACTCACAGTGCAGTTCACATCTGGAGACTAACAGTGCGGTTCACATCTGGAGATTCACAGCGCGGTTCACATCTGGAGACTCAGCGCGGTTCACATCTGGAGACTCACCGCGAGGTTCACATCTGGAGATTCACAGCGCGGTTCACGTCTGGAGACTGACAGCGCGGTTCACATCTGGAGACTCACAGTGCGGTTCACATCTGGAGACTAACAGTGCAGTTCACATCTGGAGATTCACAGCGCGGTTCACATCTGGAGACTAAGAGTGTGGTTCACATCTGGAGTCTCACAGCGCGGTTCACATCTGGAGACTCACCGTGCGGTTCATATCATGAGATTCAGAGCGCGGTTCACATCTGGAGACTAAGAGTGCGGTTCACATCTGGAGACTCACAGTGCGGTTCACATCTGGAGACTCACAGTGCGGTTCACATCTGGAGACTCAGCGCGGTTCACATCCGGAGACGCACAGTGCGGTTCATATCTGGAGAGTCACAGTGCAGTTCACATCTGGAGACTCAGCGCGGTTCACATCCGGAGATTCACAGTGCCGTTCACATCTGGAGAGTCACAGGGCAGTTCACATCTGGAGACTAACAGTGCGGTTCACATCCGGAGACTCACGGCGCGGTTCACATCTGGAAATTCACGGCGCGGTTCACATCTGAAAACTCACAGTGCGGTTCACATCTGGAGACTCAGCGCGGTTCACATCTGGAGACTCACCGCGAGGTTCACATCTGGAGATTCACAGCGCGGTTCACGTCTGGAGACTGACAGCGCGGGTCACATCTGGAGATTCACAGCGCGGTTCACATCTGGAGACCAAGAGTGCGGTTCACATCTGGAGACTCACAGCACGGTTCACATCTGGAGACTCACGGCGCGGTTGACATCTGGATACTCACCGTGCGGTTCACATCTGGAGATTCAGAGCGCGGTTCACATCTGGAGACTCACCGTGAGGTCAACATCTGGAGACACACAGCACGGTTCACATCTGGAGACTCACAGCGCGGTTCACATCTGGAGATTCACAGTGCGGTTCACATCTGGAGACTCAGTGCGGTTCACATCTGGAGACTAACAGTGCGGTTCACATCCGGAGACTCACGGCGCGGTTCACATCTGGAAAGTCACGGCGCGGTTCACATCTGAAAACTCACAGTGCGGTTCACATCTGGAGACTCAGCGCGGTTCACATCTGGAGACTCACCGCGAGGTTCACATCTGGAGATTCACAGCGCGGTTCACGTCTGGAGACTGACAGCGCGGGTCACATCTGGAGATTCACAGCGCGGTTCACATCTGGAGACCAAGAGTGCGGTTCACATCTGGAGACTCACAGCACGGTTCACATCTGGAGACTCACGGCGCGGTTGACATCTGGAGACTCACCGTGCGGTTCACATCTGGAGATTCAGAGCGCGGTTCACATCTGGAGACTCACCGTGAGGTCAACATCTGGAGACACACAGCACGGTTCACATCTGGAGACTCACAGCGCGGTTCACATCTGGAGATTCACAGTGCGGTTCACATCTGGAGACTCAGTGCGGTTCACATCTGGAGACTCAGCGCGGTTCACATCCGGAGACGCACAGTGCGGTTCATATCTGGAGAGTCACAGTGCAGTTCACATCTGGAGACTCAGCGCGGTTCACGTCTGGAGACTGACAGCGCGGGTCACATCTGGAGACTCACAGTGCGGTTCACATCTGGAGACTAACAGTGCGGTTCACATCTGGAGACTCACAGCGCGGTTCACATCTGGATACTCACAGTGCGGTTCACATTTGGAGACTCACCGTGCGGTTCACATCTGGAGACTCACAGCGCGGTTCACATCTGGAGACTCAGTGCGGTTCACATCTGGAGACTCACAGTGCGGTTCACATCTGGAGACTAACAGTGCGGTTCACATCTGGAGATTCACAGCGCGGTTCACATCTGGAGACTAAGAGTGTGGTTCACATCTGGAGTCTCACAGCGCGGTTCACATCTGGAGACTCACCGTGCGGTTCACATCATGAGATTCAGAGCGCGGTTCACATCTGGAGACGAAGAGTGCGGTTCACATCTGGAGACTCACGGTGCGGTTCACATCTGGAGACTCACAGTGCGGTTCACACCTGGAGACTCAGCGCGGTTCACATCCGGAGACGCACAGTGCGGTTCATATCTGGAGAGTCACAGTGCAGTTCACATCTGGAGACTCAGCGCGGTTCACATCCGGAGACTCACGGCGCGGTTCACATCTGGAAATTCACGGCGCGGTTCACATCTGAAAACTCACAGTGCGGTTCACATCTGGAGACTCAGCGTGGTTCACATCTGGAGACTCACCGCGAGGTTCACATCTGGAGATTCACAGCGCGGTTCACGTCTGGAGACTGACAGCGCGGGTCACATCTGGAGATTCACAGCGCGGTTCACATCTGGAGACCAAGAGTGCGGTTCACATCTGGAGACTCACAGCGCGGTTGACATCTGGAGACTCACGGCGCGGTTGACATCTGGAGACTCACCGTGCGGTTCACATCTGGAGATTCAGAGCGCGGTTCACATCTGGAGACTCACCGTGAGGTCAACATCTGGAGACACACAGCACGGTTCACATCTGGAGACTCACAGCGCGGTTCACATCTGGAGATTCACAGTGCGGTTCACATCTGGAGACTCAGTGCGGTTCACATCTGGAGACTCAGCGCGGTTCACATCCAGAGACGCACAGTGCGGTTCATATCTGGAGAGTCACAGTGCAGTTCACATCTGGAGACTCAGCGCGGTTCACATCTGGAGACTCACCGCGAGGTTCACATCTGGAGATTCACAGCGCGGTTCACGTCTGGAAACTGACAGCGCGGGTCACATCTGGAGACTCACAGTGCGGTTCACATCTGGAGACTAACAGTGCGGTTCACATCTGGAGACTCACAGCGCGGTTCACATCTGGATACTCACAGTGCGGGTCACATTTGGAGACTCACCGTGCGGTTCACATCTGGAGACTCACAGCGCGGTTCACATCTGGAGACTCACAGTGCGGTACACATCTGGAGACTCACAGTGCGGTTCACATCTGGAGACTAACAGTGCGGTTCACATCTGGAGATTCACAGCGCGGTTCACATCTGGAGACTAAGAGTGTGGTTCACATCTGGAGTCTCACAGCGCGGTTCACATCTGGAGACTCACCGTGCGGTTCACATCATGAGATTCAGAGCGCGGTTCACATCTGGAGACTAAGAGTGCGGTTCACATCTGGAGACTCACGGTGTGGTTCACATCTGGAGACTCACAGTGCGGTTCACATCTGGAGACTCAGCGCGGTTCACATCCGGAGACGCACAGTGCGGTTCATATCTGGAGAGTCACAGTGCAGTTCACATCTGGAGACTCAGCGCGGTTCACATCCGGAGACTCACGGCGCGGTTCACATCTGGAAATTCACGGCGCGGTTCACATCTGAAAACTCACAGTGCGGTTCACATCTGGAGACTCAGCGTGGTTCACATCTGGAGACTCACCGCGAGGTTCACATCTGGAGATTCACAGCGCGGTTCACGTCTGGAGACTGACAGCGCGGGTCACATCTGGAGATTCACAGCGCGGTTCACATCTGGAGACCAAGAGTGCGGTTCACATCTGGAGACTCACAGCGCGGTTGACATCTGGAGACTCACAGCGCGGTTGACATCTGGAGACTCACCGTGCGGTTCACATCTGGAGATTCAGAGCGCGGTTCACATCTGGAGACTCACCGTGAGGTCAGCATCTGGAGACACACAGCACGGTTCACATCTGTAGTCTCACAGCGCGGTTCACATCTGGAGACTCACCGTGCTGTTCACATCATGAGATTCAGAGCGCGGTTCACATCTGGAGACTAAGAGTGCGGTTCACATCTGGAGACTCACGGTGCGGTTCACATCTGGAGACTCACAGTGCGGTTCACATCTGGAGACTCAGCGCGGTTCACATCCGGAGACGCACAGTGCGGTTCATATTTGGAGAGTCACAGTGCAGTTCACATCTGGAGACTCAGCGCGGTTCACATCCGGAGATTCACAGTGCCGTTCACATCTGGAGAGTCACAGGGCGGTTCACATCTGGAGACTAACAGTGCGGTTCACATCCGGAGACTCACGGCGCGGTTCACATCTGGAAATTCACGGCGCGGTTCACATCTGAAAACTCGCAGTGCGGTTCACATCTGGAGACTCAGCGCGGTTCACATCTGGAGACTCACCGCGAGGTTCACATCTGGAGATTCACAGCGCGGTTCACATCTGGAGACTCAGTGCGGTTCACATCTGGAGACTCAGCACGGTTCACATCTGGAGACTCACAGCGCGGTTCACATCTGGAGATTCACAGTGCGGTTCACATCTGGAGACTCAGTGCGGTTCACATCTGGAGACTCAGCGCGGTTCACATCCGGAGACGCACAGTGCGGTTCATATCTGAAGAGTCACAGTGCAGTTCACATCTGGAGACTCAGCGCGGGTCACATCTGGAGACTCACCGCGAGGTTCACATCTGGAGATTCACAGCGCGGTTCACGTCTGGAGACTGACAGCGCGGGTCACATCTGGAGACTCACAGTGCGGTTCACATCTGGAGACTAACAGTGCGGTTCACATCTGGAGACTCACAGCGCGGTTCACATCTGGATACTCACAGTGCGGTTCACATTTGGAGACTCACCGTGCGGTTCACATCTGGAGACTCACAGCGCGGTTCACATCTGGAGACTCACAGTGCGGTACACATCTGGAGACTCACAGTGCGGTTCACATCTGGAGACTAACAGTGCGGTTCACATCTGGAGATTCACAGCGCGGTTCACATCTGGAGACTAAGAGTGTGGTTCACATCTGGAGTCTCACAGCGCGGTTCACATCTGGAGACTCACCGTGCGGTTCACATCATGAGATTCAGAGCGCGGTTCACATCTGGAGACTAAGAGTGCGGTTCACATCTGGAGACTCACGGTGCGGTTCACATCTGGAGACTCACAGTGCGGTTCACATCTAGAGACTCACAGCGCGGTTCACATCTGGAGATTCACAGTGCGGTTCACATCTGGAGACTCAGTGCGGTTCACATCTGGAGACGCAGTGCGGTTCACATCCGGAGACGCACAGTGCAGTTCATATCTGGAGAGTCACAGTGCAGTTCACATCTGGAGACTCAGCGCGGTTCACATCTGGAGACTCACCGCGAGGTTCACATCTGGAGATTCACAGCGCGGTTCACGTCTGGAGACTGACAGCGCGGGTCACATCTGGAGACTCACAGTGCGGTTCACATCTGGAGACTAACAGTGCGGTTCACATCTGGAGACTCACAGCGCGGTTCACATCTGGATACTCACAGTGCGGTTCACATTTGGAGACTCACCGTGCGGTTCACATCTGGAGACTCACAGTGCGGTTCACATCTGGAGACTCACAGCGCGGTTCACATCTGGATACTCACAGTGCGGTTCACATTTGGAGACTCACCGTGCGGTTCACATCTGGAGACTCACAGCGCGGTTCACATCTGGAGACTCACAGTGCGGTACACATCTGGAGACTCACAGTGCGGTTCACATCTGGAGACTAACAGTGCGGTTCACATCTGGAGATTCACAGCGCGGTTCACATCTGGAGACTAAGAGTGTGGTTCACATCTGGAGTCTCACAGTGCGGTTCACATCTGGAGACTCACCGTGCGGTTCACATCATGAGATTCAGAGCGCGGTTCACATCTGGAGACTAAGAGTGCGGTTCACATCTGGAGACTCACGGTGCGGTTCACATCTGGAGACTCACAGTGCGGTTCACATCTGGAGACTCAGCGCGGTTCACATCCGGAGACGCACAGTGCGGTTCATATCTGGAGAGTCACAGTGCAGTTCACATCTGGAGACTCAGCGCGGTTCACATCCGGAGACTCACGGCGCGGTTCACATCTGGAAATTCACGGCGCGGTTCACATCTGAAAACTCACAGTGCGGTTCACATCTGGAGACTCACCGCGAGGTTCACATCTGGAGAATCACAGCGCGGTTCACGTCTGGAGACTGACAGCGCGGGTCACATCTGGAGATTCACAGCGCGGTTCACATCTGGAGACCAAGAGTGCGGTTCACATCTGGAGACTCACAGCGCGGTTGACATCTGGAGACTCACGGCGCGGTTGACATCTGGAGACTCACCGTGCGGTTCACATCTGGAGATTCAGAGCGCGGTTCACATCTGGAGACTCACCGTGAGGTCAACATCTGGAGACACACAGCACGGTTCACATCTGGAGTCTCACAGCGCGGTTCACATCTGGAGACTCACCGTGCGGTTCACATCATGAGATTCAGAGCGCGGTTCACATCTGGAGACTAAGAGTGCGGTTCACATCTGGAGACTCACGGTGCGGTTCACATCTGGAGACTCACAGTGCGGTTCACATCTGGAGACTCAGCGCGGTTCACATCCGGAGACGCACAGTGCGGTTCATATCTGGAGAGTCACAGTGCAGTTCACATCTGGAGACTCAGCGCGGTTCACATCCGGAGATTCACAGTGCCGTTCACATCTGGAGAGTCACAGGGCGGTTCACATCTGGAGATTCACAGCGCGGTTCACGTCTGGAGACTGACAGCGCGGGTCACATCTGGAGACTCACAGTGCGGTTCACATCTGGAGACTAACAGTGCGGTTCACATCTGGAGACTCACAGCGCGGTTCACATCTGGATACTCACAGTGCGGTTCACATTTGGAGACTCACCGTGCGGTTCACATCTGGAGACTCACAGCGCGGTTCACATCTGGAGACTCACAGTGCGGTACACATCTGGAGACTCACAGTGCGGTTCACATCTGGAGACTAACAGTGCGGTTCACATCTGGAGATTCACAGCGCGGTTCACATCTGGAGACTAAGAGTGTGGTTCACATCTGGAGTCTCACAGCGCGGTTCACATCTGGAGACTCACCGTGCGGTTCACATCATGAGATTCAGAGCGCGGTTCACATCTGGAGACTAAGAGTGCGGTTCACATCTGGAGACTCACGGTGCGGTTCACATCTGGAGACTCACAGTGCGGTTCACATCTAGAGACTCACAGCGCGGTTCACATCTGGAGATTCACAGTGCGGTTCACATCTGGAGACTCAGTGCGGTTCACATCTGGAGACGCAGTGCGGTTCACATCCGGAGACGCACAGTGCAGTTCATATCTGGAGAGTCACAGTGCAGTTCACATCTGGAGACTCAGCGCGGTTCACATCTGGAGACTCACCGCGAGGTTCACATCTGGAGATTCACAGCGCGGTTCACGTCTGGAGACTGACAGCGCGGGTCACATCTGGAGACTCACAGTGCGGTTCACATCTGGAGACTAACAGTGCGGTTCACATCTGGAGACTCACAGCGCGGTTCACATCTGGATACTCACAGTGCGGTTCACATTTGGAGACTCACCGTGCGGTTCACATCTGGAGACTCACAGTGCGGTTCACATCTGGAGACTCACAGCGCGGTTCACATCTGGATACTCACAGTGCGGTTCACATTTGGAGACTCACCGTGCGGTTCACATCTGGAGACTCACAGCGCGGTTCACATCTGGAGACTCACAGTGCGGTACACATCTGGAGACTCACAGTGCGGTTCACATCTGGAGACTAACAGTGCGGTTCACATCTGGAGATTCACAGCGCGGTTCACATCTGGAGACTAAGAGTGTGGTTCACATCTGGAGTCTCACAGTGCGGTTCACATCTGGAGACTCACCGTGCGGTTCACATCATGAGATTCAGAGCGCGGTTCACATCTGGAGACTAAGAGTGCGGTTCACATCTGGAGACTCACGGTGCGGTTCACATCTGGAGACTCACAGTGCGGTTCACATCTGGAGACTCAGCGCGGTTCACATCCGGAGACGCACAGTGCGGTTCATATCTGGAGAGTCACAGTGCAGTTCACATCTGGAGACTCAGCGCGGTTCACATCCGGAGACTCACGGCGCGGTTCACATCTGGAAATTCACGGCGCGGTTCACATCTGAAAACTCACAGTGCGGTTCACATCTGGAGACTCACCGCGAGGTTCACATCTGGAGAATCACAGCGCGGTTCACGTCTGGAGACTGACAGCGCGGGTCACATCTGGAGATTCACAGCGCGGTTCACATCTGGAGACCAAGAGTGCGGTTCACATCTGGAGACTCACAGCGCGGTTGACATCTGGAGACTCACGGCGCGGTTGACATCTGGAGACTCACCGTGCAGTTCACATCTGGAGATTCAGAGCGCGGTTCACATCTGGAGACTCACCGTGAGGTCAACATCTGGAGACACACAGCACGGTTCACATCTGGAGTCTCACAGCGCGGTTCACATCTGGAGACTCACCGTGCGGTTCACATCATGAGATTCAGAGCGCGGTTCACATCTGGAGACTAAGAGTGCGGTTCACATCTGGAGACTCACGGTGCGGTTCACATCTGGAGACTCACAGTGCGGTTCACATCTGGAGACTCAGCGCGGTTCACATCCGGAGACGCACAGTGCGGTTCATATCTGGAGAGTCACAGTGCAGTTCACATCTGGAGACTCAGCGCGGTTCACATCCGGAGATTCACAGTGCCGTTCACATCTGGAGAGTCACAGGGCGGTTCACATCTGGAGACTAACAGTGCGGTTTACATCCGGAGACTCACGGCGCGGTTCACATCTGGAGACTCAGCGCGGTTCACATCTGGAGACTCACCGCGAGGTTCACATCTGGAGATTCACAGCGCGGTTCACATCTGGAGACTCAGTGCGGTTCACATCTGGAGACTCAGCACGGTTCACATCTGGAGACTCACAGCGCGGTTCACATCTGGAGATTCACAGTGCGGTTCACATCTGGAGACTCAGTGCGGTTCACATCTGGAGACTCAGCGCGGTTCACATCCGGAGACGCACAGTGCGGTTCATATCTGGAGAGTCACAGTGCAGTTCACATCTGGAGACTCAGCGCGGTTCACATCTGGAGACTCACGGCGCGGTTGACATCTGGAGACTCACCGTGCGGTTCACATCTGGAGATTCAGAGCGCGGTTCACATCTGGAGACTCACCGTGAGGTCATCATCTGGAGACACACAGCACGGTTCACATCTGGAGTCTCACAGCGCGGTTCACATCTGGAGACTCACCGTGCGGTTCACATCATGAGATTCAGAGCGCGGTTCACATCTGGAGACTAAGAGTGCGGTTCACATCTGGAGACTCACGGTGCGGTTCACATCTGGAGACTCACAGTGCGGTTCACATCTGGAGACTCAGCGCGGTTCACATCCGGAGACGCACAGTGCGGTTCATATCTGGAGAGTCACAGTGCAGTTCACATCTGGAGACTCAGCGCGGTTCACATCCGGAGATTCACAGTGCTGTTCACATCTGGAGAGTCACAGGGCGGTTCACATCTGGAGACTAACAGTGCGGTTCACATCCGGAGACTCACGGCGCGGTTCACATCTGGAGACTCAGCGCCGTTCACATCTGGAGACTCACCGCGAGGTTCACATCTGGAGATTCACAGCGCGGTTCACATCTGGAGACTCAGTGCGGTTCACATCTGGAGACTCAGCACGGTTCACATCTGGAGACTCACAGCGCGGTTCACATCTGGAGATTCACAGTGCGGTTCACATCTGGAGACTCAGTGCGGTTCACATCTGGAGACTCAGCGCGGTTCACATCCGGAGACGCACAGTGCGGTTCATATCTGGAGAGTCACAGTGCAGTTCACATCTGGAGACTCAGCGCGGTTCACATCTGGAGACTCACAGCGCGGTTCACATCTGGAGACTCACCGTGCGGTTCACATCATGAGATTCAGAGCGCGGTTCACATCTGGAGACTAAGAGTGCGGTTCACATCTGGAGACTCACGGTGCGGTTCACATCTGGAGACTCACAGTGCGGTTCACATCTAGAGACTCACAGCGCGGTTCACATCTGGAGATTCACAGTGCGGTTCACATCTGGAGACTCATTGCGGTTCACATCTGGAGACTCAGCGCGGTTCACATCCGGAGACGCACAGTGCAGTTCATATCTGGAGAGTCACAGTGCAGTTCACATCTGGAGACTCAGCGCGGTTCACATCTGGAGACTCACCGCGAGGTTCACATCTGGAGATTCACAGCGCGGTTCACGTCTGGAGACTGACAGCGCGGGTCACATCTGGAGACTCACAGTGCGGTTCACATCTGGAGACTAACAGTGCGGTTCACATCTGGAGACTCACAGCGCGGTTCACATCTGGATACTCACAGTGCGGTTCACATTTGGAGACTCACCGTGCGGTTCACATCTGGAGACTCACAGTGCGGTTCACATCTGGAGACTAACAGTGCGGTTCACATCTGGAGACTCACAGCGCGGTTCACATCTGGATACTCACAGTGCGGTTCACATTTGGAGACTCACCGTGCGGTTCACATCTGGAGACTCACAGCGCGGTTCACATCTGGAGACTCACAGTGCGGTACACATCTGGAGACTCACAGTGCGGTTCACATCTGGAGACTAACAGTGCGGTTCACATCTGGAGATTCACAGCGCGGTTCACATCTGGAGACTAAGAGTGTGGTTCACATCTGGAGTCTCACAGTGCGGTTCACATCTGGAGACTCACCGTGCGGTTCACATCATGAGATTCAGAGCGCGGTTCACATCTGGAGACTAAGAGTGCGGTTCACATCTGGAGACTCACGGTGCGGTTCACATCTGGAGACTCACAGTGCGGTTCACATCTGGAGACTCAGCGCGGTTCACATCCGGAGACGCACAGTGCGGTTCATATCTGGAGAGTCACAGTGCAGTTCACATCTGGAGACTCAGCGCGGTTCACATCCGGAGACTCACGGCGCGGTTCACATCTGGAAATTCACGGCGCGGTTCACATCTGAAAACTCACAGTGCGGTTCACATCTGGAGACTCACCGCGAGGTTCACATCTGGAGAATCACAGCGCGGTTCACGTCTGGAGACTGACAGCGCGGGTCACATCTGGAGATTCACAGCGCGGTTCACATCTGGAGACCAAGAGTGCGGTTCACATCTGGAGACTCACAGCGCGGTTGACATCTGGAGACTCACGGCGCGGTTGACATCTGGAGACTCACCGTGCGGTTCACATCTGGAGATTCAGAGCGCGGTTCACATCTGGAGACTCACCGTGAGGTCAACATCTGGAGACACACAGCACGGTTCACATCTGGAGTCTCACAGCGCGGTTCACATCTGGAGACTCACCGTGCGGTTCACATCATGAGATTCAGAGCGCGGTTCACATCTGGAGACTAAGAGTGCGGTTCACATCTGGAGACTCACGGTGCGGTTCACATCTGGAGACTCACAGTGCGGTTCACATCTGGAGACTCAGCGCGGTTCACATCCGGAGACGCACAGTGCGGTTCATATCTGGAGAGTCACAGTGCAGTTCACATCTGGAGACTCAGCGCGGTTCACATCCGGAGATTCACAGTGCCGTTCACATCTGGAGAGTCACAGGGCGGTTCACATCTGGAGACTAACAGTGCGGTTCACATCCGGAGACTCACGGCGCGGTTCACATCTGGAGACTCAGCGCGGTTCACATCTGGAGACTCACCGCGAGGTTCACATCTGGAGATTCACAGCGCGGTTCACATCTGGAGACTCAGTGCGGTTCACATCTGGAGACTCAGCACGGTTCACATCTGGAGACTCACAGCGCGGTTCACATCTGGAGATTCACAGTGCGGTTCACATCTGGAGACTCAGTGCGGTTCACATCTGGAGACTCAGCGCGGTTCACATCCGGAGACGCACAGTGCGGTTCATATCTGGAGAGTCACAGTGCAGTTCACATCTGGAGACTCAGCGCGGTTCACATCTGGAGACTCACGGCGCGGTTGACATCTGGAGACTCACCGTGCGGTTCACATCTGGAGATTCAGAGCGCGGTTCACATCTGGAGACTCACCGTGAGGTCAACATCTGGAGACACACAGCACGGTTCACATCTGGAGTCTCACAGCGCGGTTCACATCTGGAGACTCACCGTGCGGTTCACATCATGAGATTCAGAGCGCGGTTCACATCTGGAGACTAAGAGTGCGGTTCACATCTGGAGACTCACGGTGCGGTTCACATCTGGAGACTCACAGTGCGGTTCACATCTGGAGACTCAGCGCGGTTCACATCCGGAGACGCACAGTGCGGTTCATATCTGGAGAGTCACAGTGCAGTTCACATCTGGAGACTCAGCGCGGTTCACATCCGGAGATTCACAGTGCCGTTCACATCTGGAGAGTCACAGGGCGGTTCACATCTGGAGACTAACAGTGCGGTTCACATCCGGAGACTCACGGCGCGGTTCACATCTGGAGACTCAGCGCGGTTCACATCTGGAGACTCACCGCGAGGTTCACATCTGGAGATTCACAGCGCGGTTCACATCTGGAGACTCAGTGCGGTTCACATCTGGAGACTCAGCACGGTTCACATCTGGAGACTCACAGCGCGGTTCACATCTGGAGATTCACAGTGCGGTTCACATCTGGAGACTCAGTGCGGTTCACATCTGGAGACTCAGCGCGGTTCACATCCGGAGACGCACAGTGCGGTTCATATCTGGAGAGTCACAGTGCAGTTCACATCTGGAGACTCAGCGCGGTTCACATCTGGAGACTCACCGCGAGGTTCACATCTGGAGATTCACAGCGCGGTTCACGTCTGGAGACTGACAGCGCGGGTCACATCTGGAGACTCACAGTGCGGTTCACATCTGGAGACTAACAGTGCGGTTCACATCTGGAGACTCACAGCGCGGTTCACATCTGGATACTCACAGTGCGGTTCACATCTGGAGACTCACCGTGAGGTTCACATCTGGAGACTCACAGCGCGGTTCACATCTGGAGACTCACAGTGCGGTACACATCTGGAGACTCACAGTGCGGTTCACATCTGGAGACTAACAGTGCGGTTCACATCTGGAGATTCACAGCGCGGTTCACATCTGGAGACTAAGAGTGTGGTTCACATCTGGAGTCTCACAGCGCGGTTCACATCTGGAGACTCACCGTGCGGTTCACATCATGAGATTCAGAGCGCGGTTCACATCTGGAGACTAAGAGTGCGGTTCACATCCGGAGACTCACGGTGCGGTTCACATCTGGAGACTCACAGTGCGGTTCACATCTAGAGACTCACAACGCGGTTCACATCTGGAGATTCACAGTGCGGTTCACATCTGGAGATTCAGTGCGGTTCACATCTGGAGACTCACAGCGCGGTTCACATCTGGAGACTCACCGCGAGGTTAACATCTGGAGATTCACAGCACGTTTAACATCTGGAGATTCACAGCGCGGTTCACATCTGGAGACTAACAGTGCGGTTCACATCTGGAGACTCACAGCGCGGTTCACATCTGGAGACTCACAGTGCGGTACACATCTGGAGACTCACCGTGCGGTTCATATCTGGAGATTCAGAGCGCGGTTCACATCTGGAGACTAAGAGTGCGGTTCACATCTGGAGACTCACAGTGCGGTTCACATCTGGAGATACACAGCGCGGTTCACTTCTGGAGACCAAGAGTGCGGTTCACATCTGGAGACTCACAGCGCGGTTCACATCTGGAGACTCACGGCGCGGTTGACATCTGGAGACTCACCGTGCGGTTCACATCTGGAGATTCAGAGCGCGGTTCACATCTGGAGACTCACCATGAGGTCAACATCTGGAGACACACAGCGCGGTTCACATCTGGTGATTCACAGCACAGTTCACATCTGGAGACTCACCATGTGGTTCACTACTGGGGAATCACCATGCGGTTCACATCTGGAGACTCAAAGCGCGGTTCACATCTGGATACTCACAGTGCGGTTCACATTTGGAGACTCACCGTGCAGTTCACATCTGGAGACACACAGTGCGGTTCACATCTGGAGACTAACAGTGCGGTTCACATCTGGAGATTCACAGCGCGGTTCACATCTGGAGACTAAGAGTGTGGTTCACATCTGGAGAGTCACTCTGCGGTTCACATCTGGAGACTCACGGCGTGGTTCACATCTGGAGAATCACGGCGCGGTTCACATCTGGAGACGCACAGCGCGGTTCACATCTGGATACTCACAGTGCGGTTCACATTTGGAGACTCACCGTGCGGTTCACATCTGGAGACTCACCGTGCGGTTCACATCATGAGATTCAGAGCGCGGTTCACATCTGGAGACTCACCGTGCGGTTCACATCTGGAGATTCACAGCGCGGTTCACATCTGGAGACTAAGAGTGCGGTTCACATCTGGAGACTCACAGTGCGGTTCACATCTGGAGACTCACAGTGCGGTTCACATCTGGAGATACACAGCGCGGTTCACTTCTGGAGACCAAGAGTGCGGTTCACATCTGGAGACTCACAGTGCGGTTCACATCTGGAGACTAACAGTGCGGTTCACATCTGGAGACTAACAGTGCGGTTCACATCTGGAGACTCACAGTGCGGTTCACATCTGGAGATACACAGCGCGGTTCACTTCTGGAGACCAAGAGTGCGGTTCACATCTGGAGACTCACAGCGCGGTTCACATCTGGAGACTCACGGCGCGGTTGACATCTGGAGACTCACCGTGCGGTTCACATCTGGAGATTCAGAGCGCGGTTCACATCTGGAGACTCACCATGAGGTCAACATCTGGAGACACACAGCGCGGTTCACATCTGGTGATTCACAGCACAGTTCACATCTGGAGACTCACCATGTGGTTCACTACTGGGGAATCACCATGCGGTTCACATCTGGAGACTCAAAGCGCGGTTCACATCTGGATACTCACAGTGCGGTTCACATTTGGAGACTCACCGTGCAGTTCACATCTGGAGACACACAGTGCGGTTCACATCTGGAGACTAACAGTGCGGTTCACATCTGGAGATTCACAGCGCGGTTCACATCTGGAGACTAAGAGTGTGGTTCACATCTGGAGAGTCACTCTGCGGTTCACATCTGGAGACTCACGGCGTGGTTCACATCTGGAGAATCACGGCGCGGTTCACATCTGGAGACGCACAGCGCGGTTCACATCTGGATACTCACAGTGCGGTTCACATTTGGAGACTCACCGTGCGGTTCACATCTGGAGACTCACCGTGCGGTTCACATCATGAGATTCAGAGCGCGGTTCACATCTGGAGACTCACCGTGCGGTTCACATCTGGAGATTCACAGCGCGGTTCACATCTGGAGACTAAGAGTGCGGTTCACATCTGGAGACTCACAGTGCGGTTCACATCTGGAGACTCACAGTGCGGTTCACATCTGGAGATACACAGCGCGGTTCACTTCTGGAGACCAAGAGTGCGGTTCACATCTGGAGACTCACAGCGCGGTTCACATCTGGAGACTCACGGCGCGGTTGACATCTGGAGACTCACCGTGCGGTTCACATCTGGAGATTCAGAGCGCGGTTCACATCTGGAGACTCACCATGAGGTCAACATCTGGAGACACACAGCACGGTTCACATCTGGAGACTCACAGCGCGGTTCACATCTGGAGATTCACAGTGCGGTTCACATCTGGAGACTCAGTGCGGTTCACATTTGGAGACTCACCGTGCGGTTCTCATCTGGAGACTAACAGTGCGGTTCACATCTGGAGATTCACAGCGCGGTTCACATCTGGTGATTCACAGCACGGTTCACATCTGGAGACTCACCATGCGGTTCACTACTGGGGAATCACCATGCGGTTCACATCTGGAGACTCAAAGCGCGGTTCACATCTGGATACTCACAGTGCGGTTCACATTTGGAGACTCACCGTGCGGTTCACATCTGGAGACACACAGTGCGGTTCACATCTGGAGACTAACAGTGCGGTTCACATCTGGAGATTCACAGCGCGGTTCACATCTGGAGACTAAGAGTGTGGTTCACATCTGGAGAGTCACTCTGCGGTTCACATCTGGAGACTCAGCGCGGTTCACATCTGGAGACTCACAGCGCGGTTCACATCTGGAGACTCACCGTGCGGTTCACATCATGAGATTCAGAGCGCGGTTCACATCTGGAGACTAAGAGTGCGGTTCACATCTGGAGACTCACGGTGCGGTTCACATCTGGAGACTCACAGTGCGGTTCACATCTAGAGACTCACAGCGCGGTTCACATCTGGAGATTCACAGTGCGGTTCACATCTGGAGACTCAGTGCGGTTCACATCTGGAGACTCAGCGCGGTTCACATCCGGAGACGCACAGTGCAGTTCATATCTGGAGAGTCACAGTGCAGTTCACATCTGGAGACTCAGCGCGGTTCACATCTGGAGACTCACCGCGAGGTTCACATCTGGAGATTCACAGCGCGGTTCACGTCTGGAGACTGACAGCGCGGGTCACATCTGGAGACTCACAGTGCGGTTCACATCTGGAGACTAACAGTGCGGTTCACATCTGGAGACTCACAGCGCGGTTCACATCTGGATACTCACAGTGCGGTTCACATTTGGAGACTCACCGTGCGGTTCACATCTGGAGACTCACAGTGCGGTTCACATCTGGAGACTAACAGTGCGGTTCACATCTGGAGACTCACAGCGCGGTTCACATCTGGATACTCACAGTGCGGTTCACATTTGGAGACTCACCGTGCGGTTCACATCTGGAGACTCACAGCGCGGTTCACATCTGGAGACTCACAGTGCGGTACACATCTGGAGACTCACAGTGCGGTTCACATCTGGAGACTAACAGTGCGGTTCACATCTGGAGATTCACAGCGCGGTTCACATCTGGAGACTAAGAGTGTGGTTCACATCTGGAGTCTCACAGTGCGGTTCACATCTGGAGACTCACCGTGCGGTTCACATCATGAGATTCAGAGCGCGGTTCACATCTGGAGACTAAGAGTGCGGTTCACATCTGGAGACTCACGGTGCGGTTCACATCTGGAGACTCACAGTGCGGTTCACATCTGGAGACTCAGCGCGGTTCACATCCGGAGACGCACAGTGCGGTTCATATCTGGAGAGTCACAGTGCAGTTCACATCTGGAGACTCAGCGCGGTTCACATCCGGAGACTCACGGCGCGGTTCACATCTGGAAATTCACGGCGCGGTTCACATCTGAAAACTCACAGTGCGGTTCACATCTGGAGACTCACCGCGAGGTTCACATCTGGAGAATCACAGCGCGGTTCACGTCTGGAGACTGACAGCGCGGGTCACATCTGGAGATTCACAGCGCGGTTCACATCTGGAGACCAAGAGTGCGGTTCACATCTGGAGACTCACAGCGCGGTTGACATCTGGAGACTCACGGCGCGGTTGACATCTGGAGACTCACCGTGCGGTTCACATCTGGAGATTCAGAGCGCGGTTCACATCTGGAGACTCACCGTGAGGTCAACATCTGGAGACACACAGCACGGTTCACATCTGGAGTCTCACAGCGCGGTTCACATCTGGAGACTCACCGTGCGGTTCACATCATGAGATTCAGAGCGCGGTTCACATCTGGAGACTAAGAGTGCGGTTCACATCTGGAGACTCACGGTGCGGTTCACATCTGGAGACTCACAGTGCGGTTCACATCTGGAGACTCAGCGCGGTTCACATCCGGAGACGCACAGTGCGGTTCATATCTGGAGAGTCACAGTGCAGTTCACATCTGGAGACTCAGCGCGGTTCACATCCGGAGATTCACAGTGCCGTTCACATCTGGAGAGTCACAGGGCGGTTCACATCTGGAGACTAACAGTGCGGTTCACATCCGGAGACTCACGGCGCGGTTCACATCTGGAGACTCAGCGCGGTTCACATCTGGAGACTCACCGCGAGGTTCACATCTGGAGATTCACAGCGCGGTTCACATCTGGAGACTCAGTGCGGTTCACATCTGGAGACTCAGCACGGTTCACATCTGGAGACTCACAGCGCGGTTCACATCTGGAGATTCACAGTGCGGTTCACATCTGGAGACTCAGTGCGGTTCACATCTGGAGACTCAGCGCGGTTCACATCCGGAGACGCACAGTGCGGTTCATATCTGGAGAGTCACAGTGCAGTTCACATCTGGAGACTCAGCGCGGTTCACATCTGGAGACTCACGGCGCGGTTGACATCTGGAGACTCACCGTGCGGTTCACATCTGGAGATTCAGAGCGCGGTTCACATCTGGAGACTCACCGTGAGGTCAACATCTGGAGACACACAGCACGGTTCACATCTGGAGTCTCACAGCGCGGTTCACATCTGGAGACTCACCGTGCGGTTCACATCATGAGATTCAGAGCGCGGTTCACATCTGGAGACTAAGAGTGCGGTTCACATCTGGAGACTCACGGTGCGGTTCACATCTGGAGACTCACAGTGCGGTTCACATCTGGAGACTCAGCGCGGTTCACATCCGGAGACGCACAGTGCGGTTCATATCTGGAGAGTCACAGTGCAGTTCACATCTGGAGACTCAGCGCGGTTCACATCCGGAGATTCACAGTGCCGTTCACATCTGGAGAGTCACAGGGCGGTTCACATCTGGAGACTAACAGTGCGGTTCACATCCGGAGACTCACGGCGCGGTTCACATCTGGAGACTCAGCGCGGTTCACATCTGGAGACTCACCGCGAGGTTCACATCTGGAGATTCACAGCGCGGTTCACATCTGGAGACTCAGTGCGGTTCACATCTGGAGACTCAGCACGGTTCACATCTGGAGACTCACAGCGCGGTTCACATCTGGAGATTCACAGTGCGGTTCACATCTGGAGACTCAGTGCGGTTCACATCTGGAGACTCAGCGCGGTTCACATCCGGAGACGCACAGTGCGGTTCATATCTGGAGAGTCACAGTGCAGTTCACATCTGGAGACTCAGCGCGGTTCACATCTGGAGACTCACCGCGAGGTTCACATCTGGAGATTCACAGCGCGGTTCACGTCTGGAGACTGACAGCGCGGGTCACATCTGGAGACTCACAGTGCGGTTCACATCTGGAGACTAACAGTGCGGTTCACATCTGGAGACTCACAGCGCGGTTCACATCTGGATACTCACAGTGCGGTTCACATCTGGAGACTCACCGTGAGGTTCACATCTGGAGACTCACAGCGCGGTTCACATCTGGAGACTCACAGTGCGGTACACATCTGGAGACTCACAGTGCGGTTCACATCTGGAGACTAACAGTGCGGTTCACATCTGGAGATTCACAGCGCGGTTCACATCTGGAGACTAAGAGTGTGGTTCACATCTGGAGTCTCACAGCGCGGTTCACATCTGGAGACTCACCGTGCGGTTCACATCATGAGATTCAGAGCGCGGTTCACATCTGGAGACTAAGAGTGCGGTTCACATCCGGAGACTCACGGTGCGGTTCACATCTGGAGACTCACAGTGCGGTTCACATCTAGAGACTCACAACGCGGTTCACATCTGGAGATTCACAGTGCGGTTCACATCTGGAGATTCAGTGCGGTTCACATCTGGAGACTCACAGCGCGGTTCACATCTGGAGACTCACCGCGAGGTTAACATCTGGAGATTCACAGCACGTTTAACATCTGGAGATTCACAGCGCGGTTCACATCTGGAGACTAACAGTGCGGTTCACATCTGGAGACTCACAGCGCGGTTCACATCTGGATACTCACAGTGCGGTTCACATTTGGAGACTCACCGTGCGGTTCACATCTGGAGACTCACAGCGCGGTTCACATCTGGAGACTCACAGTGCGGTACACATCTGGAGACTCACAGTGCGGTTCACATCTGGAGACTAACAGTGCGGTTCACATCTGGAGATTCACAGCGCAGTTCACATCTGGAGACTAAGAGTGTGGTTCACATCTGGAGTCTCACAGCGCGGTTCACATCTGGAGACTCACCGTGCGGTTCACATCATGAGATTCAGAGCGCGGTTCACATCTGGAGACTAAGAGTGCGGTTCACATCTGGAGACTCACGGTGCGGTTCACATCTGGAGACTCACAGTGCGGTTCACATCTGGAGACTCAGCGCGGTTCACATCCGGAGACGCACAGCGCGGTTCACATCCGGAGATTCACAGTGCCGTTCACATCTGGAGAGTCACAGGGCGGTTCACATCTGGAGATTCATCGCGAGGTTCAAATCTGGATATTCACAGTGCAGTTCACATCTGGAGACTCACCGCGAGGTTCACATCTGGATATTCACAGTGCAGTTCACACCTGGAGATTCACAGTGCGGTTCACATCTGCAGACTCACAGTGCTGTTCTCATCTGGAGACTCACAGGGTGGATAACATCTATAGACTCACAGCGCGGATCACATCTGGAGACTCACAGCACGGTTCACATCTGGAGATTCACAGCGCGGTTCACATCTGGATATTCACAGCATGGTTCACATCTGGAGACTCACCGTGAGGTTCACATTTGGAGACTCACAGCGCGGTTCACATCTGGAGATTCACAGCGCAGTTCACATCTGGACACTCACAGCGCGGTTCACATCTGGAGACTCACAGCGCGGTTCACATCTGGAGACTCACCGCGAGGTTCACATCTGGGGATTCACAGTGCGGTTCACACCTGGAGACTCGCAATGCGGTTCTCATCTGGAGACGCACAGTGCGGTTCACATCTGGAGACTCACAGCACGGCTCACATCTGCAGATTCACAGCAGGGTTCACATCTGGAGATTCACATCGCGGTTCACATCAGGAGGCTCACAGCGCGGTTCACATCTGGAGATTCACAGTGCGGTTCACATCTGGAGACTCAGCGCGGTTCACATCCGGAGACGCACAGTGCGGTTCATATCTGGAGAGTCACAGTGCAGTTCACATCTGGAGACTCAGCGCGGTTCACATCTGGAGATTCACAGCGCGGTTCACGTCTGGAGACTGACAGCGCGGGTCACATCTGTAGACTCACAGTGCGGTTCACATCTGGAGACTAACAGTGCGGTTCACATCTGGAGACTCACAGCGCGGTTCACATCTGGAGACTCACAGTGCGGTTCACATCTGGGGACTAACAGTGCGGTTCATATCTGGAGACTCACAGCGCGGTTCACATCTGGATACTCACAGTGCGGTTCACATTTGGAGACTCACCGTGCGGTTCACATCTGGAGACTCACAGCGCGGTTCACATCTGGAGACTCACAGTGCGGTACACATCTGGAGACTCACAGTGCGGTTCACATCTGGAGATTCACAGCGCAGTTCACACCTGGAGACTAAGAGTGTGGTTCACATCTGGAGTCTCACAGCGCGGTTCACATCTGGAGACTCACCGTGCGGTTCACATCATGAGATTCAGAGCGCGGTTCACATCTGGAGACTAAGAGTGCGGTTCACATCTGGAGACTCACGGTGCGGTTCACATCTGGAGACTCACAGTGCGGTTCACATCTGGAGACTCAGCGCGGTTCACATCCGGAGACGCACAGCGCGGTTCACATCCGGAGATTCACAGTGCCGTTCACATCTGGAGAGTCACAGGGCGGTTCACATCTGGAGATTCATCGCGAGGTTCAAATCTGGATATTCACAGTGCAGTTCACATCTGGAGACTCACCGCGAGGTTCACATCTGGATATTCACAGTGCGGTTCACATCTGCAGACTCACAGTGCTGTTCTCATCTGGAGACTCACAGGGTGGATAACATCTATAGACTCACAGCGCGGATCACATCTGGAGACTCACAGCACGGTTCACATCTGGAGATTCACAGCGCGGTTCACATCTGGATATTCACAGCATGGTTCACATCTGGAGACTCACCGTGAGGTTCACATTTGGAGACTCACAGCGCGGTTCACATCTGGAGATTCACAGCGCAGTTCACATCTCGACACTCACAGCGCGGTTCACATCAGGAGGCTCACAGCGCGGTTCACATCTGGAGACTCACCGTGAGGTTCACATCTGGAGATTCACAGTGCGGTTCACATCTGGAGAGTCACAGTGCAGTTCACATCTGGAGACTCAGCGCGGTTCACACCTGGAGACTCACCGCGAGGTTCACATCTGGAGATTCACAGCACGGTTCACGTCTGGAGACTGACAGCGCGGGTCACATCTGGAGACTCACAGTGCGGTTCACATCTGGAGACTAACAGTGCAGTTCACATCTGGAGACTCACAGCGCGGTTCACATCTGGATACTCACAGTGCGGTTCACATTTGGAGACTCACCGTGCGGTTCACATCTGGAGACTCACAGCGCGGTTCACATCTGGAGATTCACAGTGCGGTTCACATCTGGAGAGTCACAGTGCAGTTCACATCTGGAGACTCAGCGCGGTTCACATCTGGAGACTCACCGCGAGGTTCACATCTGGAGATTCACAGCACGGTTCACGTCTGGAGACTGACAGCGCGGGTCACATCTGGAGACTCACAGTGCGGTTCACATCTGGAGACTAACAGTGCAGTTCACATCTGGAGACTCACAGCGCGGTTCACATCTGGATACTCACAGTGCGGTTCACATTTGGAGACTCACCGTGCGGTTCACATCTGGAGACTCACAGCGCGGTTCACATCTGGAGACTCACAGTGCGGTACACATCTGGAGACTCACAGTGCGGTTCACATCTGGAGACTAACAGTGCGGTTCACATCTGGAGACTCACAGCGCGGTTCACATCTGGAGACTCACAGTGCGGTACACATCTGGAGACTCACAGTGCGGTTCACATCTGGCTACTCACAGCGCGGTTCACATCTGTAGACTCACAGCGCAGTTCACATCTGGAGACTAACAGTGCAGTTCACATCTGGAGACTCACAGCGCGGTTCACATCTGGATACTCACAGTGCGGTTCACATTTGGAGACTCACCGTGCGGTTCACATCTGGAGACTCACAGCGCGGTTCACATCTGGAGATTCACAGTGCGGTTCACATCTGGAGAGTCACAGTGCAGTTCACATCTGGAGACTCAGCGCGGTTCACATCTGGAGACTCACCGCGAGGTTCACATCTGGAGATTCACAGCACGGTTCACGTCTGGAGACTGACAGCGCGGGTCACATCTGGAGACTCACAGTGCGGTTCACATCTGGAGACTAACAGTGCAGTTCACATCTGGAGACTCACAGCGCGGTTCACATCTGGATACTCACAGTGCGGTTCACATTTGGAGACTCACCGTGCGGTTCACATCTGGAGACTCACAGCGCGGTTCACATCTGGAGACTCACAGTGCGGTACACATCTGGAGACTCACAGTGCGGTTCACATCTGGAGACTAACAGTGCGGTTCACATCTGGAGACTCACAGCGCGGTTCACATCTGGAGACTCACAGTGCGGTACACATCTGGAGACTCACAGTGCGGTTCACATCTGGCTACTCACAGCGCGGTTCACATCTGTAGACTCACAGCGCAGTTCACATCTGGAGACTCACAGCGCGGTTCACATCTGGAGACTCACCGCGAGGTTAACATCTGGAGATTCACAGCGCGTTTAACATCTGGAGATTCACAGCGCGGTTCACATCTGGAGACTCACAGCCCGGTTCACATCTGGAGACTCACAGCGCGGTTCACATCTGGAGACTCACCGCGCGGTTCACATCTGGAGACTCACGGCGCGGTTCTCATCTGGAGACTCACGGCGCGGTTCACATCTGGAGACTCAACGCGAGGTTCACATCTGGAGATTCACAGCGCGGTTCACATCTGGTGATTCACAGCACGGTTCACATCTGGAGACTCACCATGCGGTTCACTACTGGGGAATCACCATGCGGTTCACATCTGGAGACTCAAAGCGCGGTTCACATCTGGATACTCACAGTGCGGTTCACATTTGGAGACTCACCGTGCGGTTCACATCTGGAGACACACAGTGCGGTTCATATCTGGAGACTAACAGTGCGGTTCACATCTGGAGATTCACAGCGCGGTTCACATCTGGAGACTAAGAGTGTGGTTCACATCTGGAGAGTCACTCTGCGGTTCACATCTGGAGACTCACGGCGTGGTTCACATCTGGAGAATCACGGCGCGGTTCACATCTGGAGACGCACAGTGCGGTTCACATCTGGATACTCAGTGCGGTTCACATTTGGAGACTCACCGTGCGGTTCACATCTGGAGACTCACAGCGCGGTTCACATCTGGAGACTCACAGTGCGGTACACATCTGGAGACTCACAGTGCGGTTCACATCTGGAGACTAACAGTGCGGTTCACATCTGGAGACTCACAGCGCGGTTCACATCTGGATACTCACAGTGCGGTTCACATTTGGAGACTCACCGTGCGGTTCACATCTGGAGACTCACAGCGCGGTTCACATCTGGAGACTCACAGTGCGGTACAAATCTGGAGACTCACAGTGCGGTTCACATCTGGAGACTAACAGTGCGGTTCACATCTGGAGATTCACAGCGCGGTTCACATCTGGAGACTAAGAGTGTGGTTCACATCTGGAGTCTCACAGCGCGGTTCACATCTGGAGACTAAGAGTGTGGTTCACATCTGGAGTCTCACAGCGCGGTTCACATCTGGAGACTCACCGTGCGGTTCATATCATGAGATTCAGAGCGCGGTTCACATCTGGAGACTAAGAGTGCGGTTCACATCTGGAGACTCACGGTGCGGTTCACATCTGGAGACTCACAGTGCGGTTCACATCTGGAGACTCAGCGCGGTTCACATCCGGAGACGCACAGTGCGGTTCATATCTGGAGAGTCACAGTGCAGTTCACATCTGGAGACTCAGCGCGGTTCACATCCGGAGACTCACGGCGCGGTTCACATCTGGAAATTCACGGCGCGGTTCACATCTGAAAACTCACAGTGCGGTTCACATCTGGAGACTCAGCGCGGTTCACATCTGGAGACTCACCGCGAGGTTCACATCTGGAGATTCACAGCGCGGTTCACGTCTGGAGACTGACAGCGCGGGTCACATCTGGAGATTCACAGCGCGGTTCACATCTGGAGACCAAGAGTGCGGTTCACATCTGGAGACTCACAGCGCGGTTCACATCTGGAGACTCACGGCGCGGTTGACATCTGGAGACTCACGGTGCGGTTCACATCTGGAGACTCACAGTGCGGTTCACATCTGGAGACTCAGCGCGGTTCACATCCGGAGACGCACAGTGCGGTTCATATCTGGAGAGTCACAGTGCAGTTCACATCTGGAGACTCAGCGCGGTTCACATCCGGAGACTCACGGCGCGGTTCACATCTGGAAATTCACGGCGCGGTTCACATCTGAAAACTCACAGTGCGGTTCACATCTGGAGACTCACAGCGCGGTTCACATCTGGAGACTCACCGCGCGGTTCACATCTGGAGACTCACGGCGCGGTTCTCATCTGGAGACTCACGGCGCGGTTCACATCTGGAGACTCAACGCGAGGTTCACATCTGGAGATTCACAGCGCGGTTCACATCTGGTGATTCACAGCACGGTTCACATCTGGAGACTCACCATGCGGTTCACTACTGGGGAATCACCATGCGGTTCACATCTGGAGACTCAAAGCGCGGTTCACATCTGGATACTCACAGTGCGGTTCACATTTGGAGACTCACCGTGCGGTTCACATCTGGAGACACACAGTGCGGTTCATATCTGGAGACTAACAGTGCGGTTCACATCTGGAGATTCACAGCGCGGTTCACATCTGGAGACTAAGAGTGTGGTTCACATCTGGAGAGTCACTCTGCGGTTCACATCTGGAGACTCACGGCGTGGTTCACATCTGGAGAATCACGGCGCGGTTCACATCTGGAGACGCACAGTGCGGTTCACATCTGGATACTCACAGTGCGGTTCACATTTGGAGACTCACCGTGCGGTTCACATCTGGAGACTCACAGCGCGGTTCACATCTGGAGACTCACAGTGCGGTACACATCTGGAGACTCACAGTGCGGTTCACATCTGGAGACTAACAGTGCGGTTCACATCTGGAGACTCACAGCGCGGTTCACATCTGGATACTCGCAGTGCGGTTCACATTTGGAGACTCACCGTGCGGTTCACATCTGGAGACTCACAGCGCGGTTCACATCTGGAGACTCACAGTGCGGTACAAATCTGGAGACTCACAGTGCGGTTCACATCTGGAGACTAACAGTGCGGTTCACATCTGGAGATTCACAGCGCGGTTCACATCTGGAGACTAAGAGTGTGGTTCACATCTGGAGTCTCACAGCGCGGTTCACATCTGGAGACTCACCGTGCGGTTCATATCATGAGATTCAGAGCGCGGTTCACATCTGGAGACTAAGAGTGCGGTTCACATCTGGAGACTCACGGTGCGGTTCACATCTGGAGACTCACAGTGCGGTTCACATCTGGAGACTCAGCGCGGTTCACATCCGGAGACGCACAGTGCGGTTCATATCTGGAGAGTCACAGTGCAGTTCACATCTGGAGACTCAGCGCGGTTCACATCCGGAGACTCACGGCGCGGTTCACATCTGGAAATTCACGGCGCGGTTCACAACTGAAAACTCACAGTGCGGTTCACATCTGGAGACTCAGCGCGGTTCACATCTGGAGACTCACCGCGAGGTTCACATCTGGAGATTCACAGCGCGGTTCACGTCTGGAGACTGACAGCGCGGGTCACATCTGGAGATTCACAACGCGGTTCACATCTGGAGACCAAGAGTGCGGTTCACATCTGGAGACTCACAGCGCGGTTCACATCTGGAGACTCACGGCGCGGTTGACATCTGGAGACTCACCGTGCGGTTCGCATCTGGAGATTCAGAGCGCGGTTCACATCTGGAGACTCACCGTGAGGTCAACATCTGGAGACACACAGCACGGTTCACATCTGGAGACTCACAGCGTTGTTCACATCTGGAGATTCACAGTGCGGTTCACATCTGGAGACTCAGTGCGGTTCACATCTGGAGACTCAGCGCGGTTCACATCCGGAGACGCACAGTGCGGTTCATATCTGGAGAGTCACAGTGCAGTTCACATCTGGAGACTCAGCGCGGTTCACATCTGGAGACTCACCGCGAGGTTCACATCTGGAGATTCACAGCGCGGTTCACGTCTGGAGACTGACAGCGCGGGTCACATCTGGAGACTCACAGTGCGGTTCACATCTGGAGACTAACAGTGCGGTTCACATCTGGAGACTCACAGCGCGGTTCACATCTGGATACTTACAGTGCGGTTCACATTTGGAGACTCACCGTGCGGTTCACATCTGGAGACTCACAGCGCGGTTCACATCTGGGGACTCACAGTGCGGTACACATCTGGAGACTCACAGTGCGGTTCACATCTGGAGACTAACAGTGCGGTTCACATCTGGAGATTCACAGCGCGGTTCACATCTGGAGACTAAGAGTGTGGTTCACATCTGGAGTCTCACAGCGCGGTTCACATCTGGAGACTCACCGTGCGGTTCACATCATGAGATTCAGAGCGCGGTTCACATCTGGAGACTAAGAGTGCGGTTCACATCTGGAGACTCACGGTGCGGTTCACATCTGGAGACTCACAGTGCGGTTCACATCTGGAGACTCAGCGCGGTTCACATCCGGAGACGCACAGTGCGGTTCATATCTGGAGAGTCACAGTGCAGTTCACATCTGGAGACTCAGCGCGGTTCACATCCGGAGACTCACGGCGCGGTTCACATCTGGAAATTCACGGCGCGGTTCACATCTGAAAACTCACAGTGCGGTTCACATCTGGAGACTCAGCGTGGTTCACATCTGGAGACTCACCGCGAGGTTCACATCTGGAGATTCACAGCGCGGTTCACGTCTGGAGACTGACAGCGCGGGTCACATCTGGAGATTCACAGCGCGGTTCACATCTGGAGACCAAGAGTGCGGTTCACATCTGGAGACTCACAGCGCGGTTCACATCTGGAGACTCACGGCGCGGTTGACATCTGGAGACTCACCGTGCGGTTCACATCTGGAGATTCAGAGCGCGGTTCACATCTGGAGACTCACCGTGAGGTCAACATCTGGAGACACACAGCACGGTTCACATCTGGAGTCTCACAGCGCGGTTCACATCTGGAGACTCACCGTGCGGTTCACATCATGAGATTCAGAGCGCGGTTCACATCTGGAGACTAAGAGTGCGGTTCACATCTGGAGACTCACGGTGCGGTTCACATCTGGAGACTCACAGTGCGGTTCACATCCGGAGACGCACAGTGCGGTTCATATCTGGAGAGTCACAGTGCAGTTCACATCTGGAGACTCAGCGCGGTTCACATCTGGAGACTCACCGCGAGGTTCACATCTGGAGATTCACAGCGCGGTTCACGTCTGGAGACTGACAGCGCGGGTCACATCTGGAGACTCACAGTGCGGTTCACATCTGGAGACTAACAGTGCGATTCACATCTGGAGACTCACAGCGCGGTTCACATCTGGATACTCACAGTGCGGTTCACATTTGGAGACTCACCGTGCGGTTCACATCTGGAGACTCACAGCGCGGTTCACATCTGGAGACTCACAGTGCGGTACACATCTGGAGACTCACAGTGCGGTTCACATCTGGAGACTAACAGTGCGGTTCACATCTGGAGATTCACAGCGCGGTTCACATCTGGAGACTAAGAGTGTGGTTCACATCTGGAGTCTCACATCGCAGTTCACATCTGGAGACTCACCGTGCGGTTCACATCATGAGATTCAGAGCGCGGTTCACATCTGGAGACTAAGAGTGCGGTTCACATCTGGAGACTCACGGTGCGGTTCACATCTGGAGACTCACAGTGCGGTTCACATCTGGAGACTCAGCGCGGTTCACATCCGGAGACGCACAGTGCGGTTCATATCTGGAGAGTCACAGTGCAGTTCACATCTGGAGACTCAGCGCGGTTCACATCCGGAGACTCACGGCGCGGTTCACATCTGGAAATTCACGGCGCGGTTCACATCTGAAAACTCACAGTGCGGTTCACATCTGGAGACTCAGCGTGGTTCACATCTGGAGACTCACCGCGAGGTTCACATCTGGAGATTCACAGCGCGGTTCACGTCTGGAGACTGACAGCGTGGGTCACATCTGGAGATTCACAGCGCGGTTCACATCTGGAGACCAAGAGTGCGGTTCACATCTGGAGACTCACAGCGCGGTTCACATCTGGAGACTCACGGTGCGGTTGACATCTGGAGACTCACCGTGCGGTTCACATCTGGAGATTCAGAGCGCGGTTCACATCTGGAGACTCACCGTGAGGTCAACATCTGGAGACACACAGCACGGTTCACATCTGGAGACTCACAGCGTTGTTCACATCTGGAGATTCACAGTGCGGTTCACATCTGGAGACTCAGTGCGGTTCACATCTGGAGACTCAGCGCGGTTCACATCCGGAGACGCACAGTGCGGTTCATATCTGGAGAGTCACAGTGCAGTTCACATCTGGAGACTCAGCGCGGTTCACATCTGGAGACTCACCGCGAGGTTCACATCTGGAGATTCACAGCGCGGTTCACGTCTGGAGACTGACAGCGCGGGTCACATCTGGAGACTCACAGTGCGGTTCACATCTGGAGACTAACAGTGCGGTTCACATCTGGAGACTCACAGCGCGGTTCACATCTGGATACTTACAGTGCGGTTCACATTTGGAGACTCACCGTGCGGTTCACATCTGGAGACTCACAGCGCGGTTCACATCTGGGGACTCACAGTGCGGTACACATCTGGAGACTCACAGTGCGGTTCACATCTGGAGATTCACAGCGCGGTTCACATCTGGAGACTAAGAGTGTGGTTCACATCTGGAGTCTCACAGCGCGGTTCACATCTGGAGACTCACCGTGCGGTTCACATCATGAGATTCAGAGCGCGGTTCACATCTGGAGACTAAGAGTGCGGTTCACATCTGGAGACTCACGGTGCGGTTCACATCTGGAGACTCACAGTGCGGTTCACATCTGGAGACTCAGCGCGGTTCACATCCGGAGACGCACAGTGCGGTTCATATCTGGAGAGTCACAGTGCAGTTCACATCTGGAGACTCAGCGCGGTTCACATCCGGAGACTCACGGCGCGGTTCACATCTGGAAATTCACGGCGCGGTTCACATCTGAAAACTCACAGTGCGGTTCACATCTGGAGACTCAGCGTGGTTCACATCTGGAGACTCACCGCGAGGTTCACATCTGGAGATTCACAGCGCGGTTCACGTCTGGAGACTGACAGCGCGGGTCACATCTGGAGATTCACAGCGCGGTTCACATCTGGAGACCAAGAGTGCGGTTCACATCTGGAGACTCACAGCGCGGTTCACATCTGGAGACTCACGGCGCGGTTGACATCTGGAGACTCACCGTGCGGTTCACATCTGGAGATTCAGAGCGCGGTTCACATCTGGAGACTCACCGTGAGGTCAACATCTGGAGACACACAGCACGGTTCACATCTGGAGTCTCACAGCGCGGTTCACATCTGGAGACTCACCGTGCGGTTCACATCATGAGATTCAGAGCGCGGTTCACATCTGGAGACTAAGAGTGCGGTTCACATCTGGAGACTCACGGTGCGGTTCACATCTGGAGACTCACAGTGCGGTTCACATCCGGAGACGCACAGTGCGGTTCATATCTGGAGAGTCACAGTGCAGTTCACATCTGGAGACTCAGCGCGGTTCACATCTGGAGACTCACCGCGAGGTTCACATCTGGAGATTCACAGCGCGGTTCACGTCTGGAGACTGACAGCGCGGGTCACATCTGGAGACTCACAGTGCGGTTCACATCTGGAGACTAACAGTGCGATTCACATCTGGAGACTCACAGCGCGGTTCACATCTGGATACTCACAGTGCGGTTCACATTTGGAGACTCACCGTGCGGTTCACATCTGGAGACTCACAGCGCGGTTCACATCTGGAGACTCACAGTGCGGTACACATCTGGAGACTCACAGTGCGGTTCACATCTGGAGACTAACAGTGCGGTTCACATCTGGAGATTCACAGCGCGGTTCACATCTGGAGACTAAGAGTGTGGTTCACATCTGGAGTCTCACATCGCAGTTCACATCTGGAGACTCACCGTGCGGTTCACATCATGAGATTCAGAGCGCGGTTCACATCTGGAGACTAAGAGTGCGGTTCACATCTGGAGACTCACGGTGCGGTTCACATCTGGAGACTCACAGTGCGGTTCACATCTGGAGACTCAGCGCGGTTCACATCCGGAGACGCACAGTGCGGTTCATATCTGGAGAGTCACAGTGCAGTTCACATCTGGAGACTCAGCGCGGTTCACATCCGGAGACTCACGGCGCGGTTCACATCTGGAAATTCACGGCGCGGTTCACATCTGAAAACTCACAGTGCGGTTCACATCTGGAGACTCAGCGTGGTTCACATCTGGAGACTCACCGCGAGGTTCACATCTGGAGATTCACAGCGCGGTTCACGTCTGGAGACTGACAGCGTGGGTCACATCTGGAGATTCACAGCGCGGTTCACATCTGGAGACCAAGAGTGCGGTTCACATCTGGAGACTCACAGCGCGGTTCACATCTGGAGACTCACGGTGCGGTTGACATCTGGAGACTCACCGTGCGGTTCACATCTGGAGATTCAGAGCGCGGTTCACATCTGGAGACTCACCGTGAGGTCAACATCTGGAGACACACAGCACGGTTCACATCTGGAGACTCACAGCGCGGTTCACATCTGGAGATTCACAGTGCGGTTCACATCTGGAGACTCACAGTGCGGTTCACATCTGGAGACTCAGCGCGGTTCACATCCGGAGACGCACAGTGCGGTTCATATCTGGAGAGTCACACTGCAGTTCACATCTGGAGACTCAGCGCGGTTCACATCCGGAGATTCACAGTGCCGTTCACATCTGGAGAGTCACAGTGCGGTTCACATCTGGAGACTAACAGTGCGGTTCACATCTGAAAACTCGCATTGCGGTTCACATCTGGAGACTCAGCGCGGTTCACATCTGGAGACTCACCGCGAGGTTCACATCTGGAGATTCACAGCGCGGTTCACGTCTGGAGACTGACAGCGCGGGTCACATGTGGAGATTCACAGCGCGGTTCACGTCTGGAGACTGACAGCGCGGGTCACATCTGGAGATTCACAGCGCGGTTCACATCTGGAGACCAAGAGTGCGGTTCACATCTGGAGACTCAAAGCGCGGTTCACATCTGGAGACTCACGGCGCGGTTGACATCTGGAGACTCACCGTGCGGTTCACATCTGGAGATTCAGAGCGCGGTTCACATCTGGAGACTCACCGTGAGGTCAACATCTGGAGACACACAGCACGGTTCACATCTGGAGACTCACAGCACGGTTCACATCTGGAGATTCACAGCGCGGTTCACATCTGGAGATTCACAGCGCGGTTCACATCTGGCTACTCACAGCGCGGTTCACATCTGTAGACTCACAGCGCAGTTCACATCTGGAGACTCACAGCGCGGTTCACATCTGGAGACTCACCGCGAGGTTAACATCTGGAGATTCACAGCGCGTTTAACATCTGGAGATTCACAGCGCGGCTCACATCTGGAGACTGACAGCGCGGGTCACATCTGGAGACTCACAGTGCAGTTCACATCTGGAGACTCACAGTGCGGTTCTCATCTGGAGACTCACGGCGCGGTTCACATCTGGAGACTCACCGCGAGGTTCACATCTGGAGATTCACAGCGCGGTTCACATCTGGTGATTCACAGCGCGGTTCACGTCTGGAGACTGACAGCGCGGGTCACATCTGGAGATTCACAGTGCGGTTCACATCTGGAGACCAAGAGTGCGGTTCACATCTGGAGACTCACAGCGCGGTTCACATCTGGAGACTCACGGCGCGGTTGACATCTGGAGACTCACCGTGCGGTTCACATCTGGAGATTCAGAGCGCGGTTCACATCTGGAGACTCACCGTGAGGTCACCATCTGGAGACACACAGCACGGTTCACATCTGGAGATTCACAGCGCGTTTAACATCTGGAGATTCACAGCGCGTTTCACATCTGGAGACTCACAGCGCGGTTCACATCTGGAGACTCACCGCGCGGTTCACATCTGGAGACTCACAGTGCGGTTCTCATCTGGAGACTCACGGTGCGGTTCACATCTGGAGACTCACCGCGAGGTTCACATCTGGAGATTCACAGCGCGGTTCACATCTGGTGATTCACAGCACGGTTCACATCTGGAGACTCACCATGCGGTTCACATCTGGGGAATCACCATGCGGTTCACATCTGGAGACTCACAGCGCGGTTCACATCTGGATACTCACAGTGCGCCTCACATCTGGAGACTCACAGTGCGGTTCATATCTGGACACTCACAGTGCGGCTCACATCCGGAGACTCACAGTGCGGTACACATCTGGAGACTCACAGCGCGGTTCACATCTGGAGACTCACCGCGCGGTTCACATCTGGAGACTCACAGTGCGGTTCTCATCTGGAGACTCACGGTGCGGTTCACATCTGGAGACTCACCGCGAGGTTCACATCTGGAGATTCACAGCGCGGTTCACATCTGGTGATTCACAGCACGGTTCACATCTGGAGACTCACCATGCGGTTCACATCTGGGGAATCACCATGCGGTTCACATCTGGAGACTCACAGCGCGGTTCACATCTGGATACTCACAGTGCGGTTCACATTTGGAGACTCACCGTGCGGTTCACATCTGGAGACACACAGTGCGGTTCACATCTGGAGACTAACAGTGCGGTTCACATTTGGAGATTCACAGCGCGGTTCACATCTGGAGACTAAGAGTGTGGTTCACATCTGGACAGTCACTCTGCGGTTCACATCTGGAGACTCACGGCGTGGTTCACATCTGGAGACTCACGGCGCGGTTCACATCTGGAGACGCACGTCGTGGTTCACATCCGGAGAATCACGGCGCGGTTCACATCCGGAGATTCACGGCGCGGTTCACAACTGGAGACTCACGGTGCTGTTCACATCTGGAGACTCACAGCACGGTTCACATCTGGAGACTCACCATGCGGGTCACATCTGGAGACTCACAGCGCGGCTCACATCTGGATACTCACAGTGCGGTTCACATTTGGAGACTCACGGCGTGGTTCACATCTGGAGACTCACGGCGCGGTTCACATCTGGAGACGCACGTCGCGGTTCACATCCGGAGACTCACGGCGCGGTTCACATCCGGAGATTCACGGCGCGGTTCACATCTGGAGACTCACGGTGCTGTTCACATCTGGAGACTCACAGCACGGTTCACATCTGGAGACTCACCATGCGGTTCACATCTGGAGACTCACAGCGCGGTTCACATCTGGATACTCACAGTGCGGTTCACATTTGGAGACTCACCGTGCGGTTCACATCTGGAGACTCACAGTGCGGTACACATCTGGAGACTCAGAGTGCGGTTCACATCTGGAGACTCACCGTGAGGTCAACATCTGGAGACACACAGCACGGTTCACATCTGGAGACTCACAGCACGGTTCACATCTGGAGATTCACAGCGCGGTTCACATCTGGAGATTCACAGCGCGGTTCACATCTGGCTACTAACAGCGCGGTTCACATCTGTAGACTCACAGCGCGGTTCACATCTGGAGACTCACCGCGAGGTTCACATCTGGAGATCCACAGCGCGTATAACATCTGGAGATTCACAGCTCGGTTCACATCTGGAGACTCACAGCGCGGTTCACATCTGTAGACTCACCGCGCGGTTCACATCTGGAGACTCACGGCGCGGTTCTCATCTGGAGACTCACCGCGAGGTTCACATCTGGAGACTCACCATGCGGTTCACATCTGGGGAATCACCATGCGGTTCACATCTGGAGACGCACAGCGCGGTTCACATCTGGATACTCACAGTGCGGTTCACATTTGGAGACTCACCGTGCGGTTCACATCTGGAGACTCACAGCGCGGTTCACATCTGGAGACTCACAGTGCGGTACACATCTGGAGACTCACAGTGCGGTTCACATCTGGAGACTAACAGTGCGGTTCACATCTGGAGACTCACAGCGCGGTTCACATCTGGATACTCACAGTGCGGTTCACATTTGGAGACTCACAGCGCGGTTCACATCTGGAGACTCACAGTGCGGTACACATCTGGAGACTCACAGTGCGGTTCACATCTGGAGACTAACAGTGCGGTTCACATCTGGAGATTCACAGCGCGGTTCACATCTGGAGACTAAGAGTGTGGTTCACATCTGTAGTCTCACAGCGCGGTTCACATCTGGAGACTCACCGTGCGGTTCACATCATGAGATTCAGAGCGCGGTTCACATCTGGAGACTAAGAGTGCGGTTCACATCTGGAGACTCACGGTGCGGTTCACATCTGGAGACTCACAGTGCGGTTCACATCTGGAGACTCACGGCGCGGTTCACATCCGGAGATTCACGGCGCGGTTCACATCTGGAGACTCACGGTGCTGTTCACATCTGGAGACTCACAGCACGCTTCACATCTGGAGACTCACCATGCGGTTCACATCTGGAGACTCACAGCGCGGTTCACATCTGGATACTCACAGTGCGGTTCACATTTGGAGACTCACCGTGCGGTTCACATCTGGAGACTCACAGTGCGGTACACATCTGGAGACTCAGAGTGCGGTTCACATCTGGAGACTAACAGTGCGGTTCACATCTGGAGATTCACAGCGCGGTTCTCATCTGGAGACTCACCGTGCGGTTCACATCTGGAGATTCAGAGCGCGGTTCACATCTGGAGACTCACCGTGAGGTCAACATCTGGAGACACACAGCACGGTTCACATCTGGAGACTCACAGCACGGTTCACATCTGGAGATTCACAGCGCGGTTCACATCTGGAGATTCACAGCACGGTTCACATCTGGCTACGAACAGCGCGGTTCACATCTGTAGACTCACAGCGCAGTTTCCATCTGGAGACTCACAGCGCGGTTCACATCTGGAGACTCACCACGAGGTTCACATCTGGAGATCCACAGCGCGTTTAACATCTGGAGATTCACAGCGCGGTTCACATCTGGAGACTCACAGCGCGGTTCACATCTGGAGACTCACGGCGCGGTTCACATCTGGAGACTCACGGCGCGGTTCTCATCCGGAGACTCACCGCGAGGTTCACATCTGGAGATTCACAGCGCGGTTCACATCTGGTGATTCACAGCACGGTTCACATCTGGAGACTCACCATGCGGTTCACATCTGGGGAATCACCATGCGGTTCACATCTGGAGAAGCACAGCACGGTTCACATCTGGATACTCACAGTGCGGTTCACATTTGGAGACTCACCGTGCGGTTCACATCTGGAGACTCACAGCGCGGTTCACATCTGGAGACTCACAGTGCGGTACACATCTGGAGACTAACAGTGCGGTTCACATCTGGAGACTCACAGCGCGGTTCACATCTGGATACTCACAGTGCGGTTCACATTTGGAGACTCACAGCGCGGTTCACATCTGGAGACTCACAGTGCGGTACACATCTGGAGACTCACAGTGCGGTTCACATCTGGAGACTAACAGTGCGGTTCACATCTGGAGATTCACAGCGCGGTTCACATCTGGAGACTAAGAGTGTGGTTCACATCTGTAGTCTCACAGCGCGGTTCACATCTGGAGACTCACCGTGCGGTTCACATCATGAGATTCAGAGCGTGGTTCACATCTGGAGACTAAGAGTGCGGTTCACATCTGGAGACTCACGGTGCGGTTCACATCTGGAGACTCACAGTGCGGTTCACATCTGGAGACTCAGCGCGGTTCACATCCGGAGACGCACAGTGCGGTTCATATCTGGAGAGTCACAGTGCAGTTCACATCTGGAGACTCAGCGCGGTTCACATCCGGAGATTCACAGTGCCGTTCACATCTGGAGAGTCACAGGGCGGTTCACATCTGGAGACTAACAGTGCGGTTCACATCCGGAGACTCACGGCGCGGTTCACATCTGGAAATTCACGGCGCGGTTCACATCTGAAAACTCGCAGTGCGGTTCACATCTGGAGACTCGGCGTGGTTCACATCTGGAGACTCACCGCGAGGTTCACATCTGGAGATTCACAGCGCGGTTCACGTCTGGAGACTGACAGCGCGGGTCACATCTGGAGATTCACAGCGCGGTTCACATCTGGAGACCAAGAGTGCGGTTCACATCTGGAGACTCACAGCGCGGTTCACATCTGGAGACTCACGGCGCGGTTCACATCTGGAGACTCATGGCGCGGTTCTCATCTGGAGATTCACAGCGCGGTTCACATCTGGCTACTAACAGCGCGGTTCACATCTGTAGACTCACAGCGCAGTTTACATCTGGAGACTCACAGCGCGGTTCACATCTGGAGACTCACCACGAGGTTCACATCTGGAGATCCACAGCGCGTTTAACATCTGGAGATTCACAGCGCGGTTCACATCTGGAGACTCACAGCGCGGTTCACATCTGGAGACTCACGGCGCGGTTCACATCTGGAGACTCACGGCGCGGTTCTCATCTGGAGACTCACCGCGAGGTTCACATCTGGAGATTCACAGCGCGGTTCACATCTGGTGATTCACAGCACGGTTCACATCTGGATACTCACAGTGCGGTTCACATTTGGAGACTCACCGTGCGGTTCACATCTGGAGACTCACAGCGCGGTTCACATCTGGAGACTCACAGTGCGGTACACATCTGGAGACTCACAGTGCGGTTCACATCTGGAGACTAACAGTGCGGTTCACATCTGGAGACTCACAGCGCGGTTCACATCTGGATACTCACAGTGCGGTTCACATCTGGAGACTAACAGTGCGGTTCACATCTGGAGACTCACAGCGCGGTTCACATCTGGATACTCACAGTGCGGTTCACATTTGGAGACTCACAGCGCGGTTCACATCTGGAGACTCACAGTGCGGTACACATCTGGAGACTCACAGTGCGGTTCACATCTGGAGACTAACAGTGCGGTTCACATCTGGAGATTCACAGCGCGGTTCACATCTGGAGACTAAGAGTGTGGTTCACATCTGTAGTCTCACAGCGCGGTTCACATCTGGAGACTCACCGTGCGGTTCACATCATGAGATTCAGAGCGCGGTTCACATCTGGAGACTAAGAGTGCGGTTCACATCTGGAGACTCACGGTGCGGTTCACATCTGGAGACTCACAGTGCGGTTCACATCTGGAGACTCAGCACGGTTCACATCCGGAGACGCACATTGCGGTTCATATCTGGAGAGTCACAGTGCAGTTCACATCTGGAGACTCAGCGCGGTTCACATCCGGAGATTCACAGTGCCGTTCACATCTGGAGAGTCACAGGGCGGTTCACATCTGGAGACTAACAGTGCGGTTCACATCCGGCGACTCACGGCGCGGTTCACATCTGGAAATTCACGGCGCGGTTCACATCTGAAAACTCGCAGTGCGGTTCACATCTGGAGACTCAGCGCGGTTCACATCTGGAGACTCACCGCGAGGTTCACATCTGGAGATTCACAGCGCGGTTCACGTCTGGAGACTGACAGCGCGGGTCACATCTGGAGATTCACAGCGCGGTTCACATCTGGAGACCAAGAGTGCGGTTCACATCTGGAGACTCACAGCGCGGTTCACATCTGGAGACTCACGGCGCGGTTCACATCTGGAGACTCATGGCGCGGTTCTCATCTGGAGACTCACCGCGAGGTTCACATCTGGAGATTCACAGCGCGGTTCACATCTGGTGATTCACAGCACGGTTCACATCTGGAGAGTCACCATGCGGTTCACATCTGGGGAATCACCACGCGGTTCACATCTGGAGACGCACAGCGCGGTTCACATCTGGATACTCACAGTGCGGTTCACATTTGGAGACTAAGAGTGTGGTTCACATCTGTAGTCTCACAGCGCGGTTCACATCTGGAGACTCACCGTGCGGTTCACATCATGAGATTCAGAGCGTGGTTCACATCTGGAGACTAAGAGTGCGGTTCACATCTGGAGACTCACGGTGCGGTTCACATCTGGAGACTCACAGTGCGGTTCACATCTGGAGACTCAGCGCGGTTCACATCCGGAGACGCACAGTGCGGTTCATATCTGGAGAGTCACAGTGCAGTTCACATCTGGAGACTCAGCGCGGTTCACATCCGGAGATTCACAGTGCCGTTCACATCTGGAGAGTCACAGGGCGGTTCACATCTGGAGACTAACAGTGCGGTTCACATCCGGAGACTCACGGCGCGGTTCACATCTGGAAATTCACGGCGCGGTTCACATCTGAAAACTCGCAGTGCGGTTCACATCTGGAGACTCGGCGTGGTTCACATCTGGAGACTCACCGCGAGGTTCACATCTGGAGATTCACAGCGCGGTTCACGTCTGGAGACTGACAGCGCGGGTCACATCTGGAGATTCACAGCGCGGTTCACATCTGGAGACCAAGAGTGCGGTTCACATCTGGAGACTCACAGCGCGGTTCACATCTGGAGACTCACGGCGCGGTTCACATCTGGAGACTCATGGCGCGGTTCTCATCTGGAGATTCACAGCGCGGTTCACATCTGGCTACTAACAGCGCGGTTCACATCTGTAGACTCACAGCGCAGTTTACATCTGGAGACTCACAGCGCGGTTCACATCTGGAGACTCACCACGAGGTTCACATCTGGAGATCCACAGCGCGTTTAACATCTGGAGATTCACAGCGCGGTTCACATCTGGAGACTCACAGCGCGGTTCACATCTGGAGACTCACGGCGCGGTTCACATCTGGAGACTCACGGCGCGGTTCTCATCTGGAGACTCACCGCGAGGTTCACATCTGGAGATTCACAGCGCGGTTCACATCTGGTGATTCACAGCACGGTTCACATCTGGATACTCACAGTGCGGTTCACATTTGGAGACTCACCGTGCGGTTCACATCTGGAGACTCACAGCGCGGTTCACATCTGGAGACTCACAGTGCGGTACACATCTGGAGACTCACAGTGCGGTTCACATCTGGAGACTAACAGTGCGGTTCACATCTGGAGACTCACAGCGCGGTTCACATCTGGATACTCACAGTGCGGTTCACATCTGGAGACTAACAGTGCGGTTCACATCTGGAGACTCACAGCGCGGTTCACATCTGGATACTCACAGTGCGGTTCACATTTGGAGACTCACAGCGCGGTTCACATCTGGAGACTCACAGTGCGGTACACATCTGGAGACTCACAGTGCGGTTCACATCTGGAGACTAACAGTGCGGTTCACATCTGGAGATTCACAGCGCGGTTCACATCTGGAGACTAAGAGTGTGGTTCACATCTGTAGTCTCACAGCGCGGTTCACATCTGGAGACTCACCGTGCGGTTCACATCATGAGATTCAGAGCGCGGTTCACATCTGGAGACTAAGAGTGCGGTTCACATCTGGAGACTCACGGTGCGGTTCACATCTGGAGACTCACAGTGCGGTTCACATCTGGAGACTCAGCGCGGTTCACATCCGGAGACGCACATTGCGGTTCATATCTGGAGAGTCACAGTGCAGTTCACATCTGGAGACTCAGCGCGGTTCACATCCGGAGATTCACAGTGCCGTTCACATCTGGAGAGTCACAGGGCGGTTCACATCTGGAGACTAACAGTGCGGTTCACATCCGGAGACTCACGGCGCGGTTCACATCTGGAAATTCACGGCGCGGTTCACATCTGAAAACTCGCAGTGCGGTTCACATCTGGAGACTCAGCGCGGTTCACATCTGGAGACTCACCGCGAGGTTCACATCTGGAGATTCACAGCGCGGTTCACGTCTGGAGACTGACAGCGCGGGTCACATCTGGAGATTCACAGCGCGGTTCACATCTGGAGACCAAGAGTGCGGTTCACATCTGGAGACTCACAGCGCGGTTCACATCTGGAGACTCACGGCGCGGTTCACATCTGGAGACTCATGGCGCGGTTCTCATCTGGAGACTCACCGCGAGGTTCACATCTGGAGATTCACAGCGCGGTTCACATCTGGTGATTCACAGCACGGTTCACATCTGGAGAGTCACCATGCGGTTCACATCTGGGGAATCACCACGCGGTTCACATCTGGAGACGCACAGCGCGGTTCACATCTGGATACTCACAGTGCGGTTCACATTTGGAGACTCACCGTGCGGTTCACATCTGGAGACTCACAGCGCGGTTCACATCTGGAGACTCACAGTGCGGTACACATCTGGAGACTCACAGTGCGGTTCACATCTGGAGACTAACAGTGCGGTTCACATCTGGAGACTCACAGCGCGGTTCACATCTGGATACTCAGTGCGGTTCACATTTGGAGACTCACAGCGCGGTTCACATCTGGAGACTCACAGTGCGGTACACATCTGGAGACTCACAGTGCGGTTCACATCTGGAGACTCACAGTGCGGTTCTCATCTGGAGACTCACGGTGCGGTTCACATCTGGAGACTCACCGCGAGGTTCACATCTGGAGATTCACAGCGCGGTTCACATCTGGTGATTCACAGCACGGTTCACATCTGGAGACTCACCATGCGGTTCACATCTGGGGAATCACCATGCGGTTCACATCTGGAGACTCACAGCGCGGTTCACATCTGGATACTCACAGTGCGGTTCACATTTGGAGACTCACCGTGCGGTTCACATCTGGAGACACACAGTGCGGTTCACATCTGGAGACTAACAGTGCGGTTCACATTTGGAGATTCACAGCGCGGTTCACATCTGGAGACTAAGAGTGTGGTTCACATCTGGACAGTCACTCTGCGGTTCACATCTGGAGACTCACGGCGTGGTTCACATCTGGAGATTCACAGCGCGGTTCACATCTGGCTACTAACAGCGCGGTTCACATCTGTAGACTCACAGCGCGGTTCACATCTGGAGACTCACCGCGAGGTTCACATCTGGAGATCCACAGCGCGTATAACATCTGGAGATTCACAGCTCGGTTCACATCTGGAGACTCACAGCGCGGTTCACATCTGTAGACTCACCGCGCGGTTCACATCTGGAGACTCACGGCGCGGTTCTCATCTGGAGACTCACCGCGAGGTTCACATCTGGAGACTCACCATGCGGTTCACATCTGGGGAATCACCATGCGGTTCACATCTGGAGACGCACAGCGCGGTTCACATCTGGATACTCACAGTGCGGTTCACATTTGGAGACTCACCGTGCGGTTCACATCTGGAGACTCACAGCGCGGTTCACATCTGGAGACTCACAGTGCGGTACACATCTGGAGACTCACAGTGCGGTTCACATCTGGAGACTAACAGTGCGGTTCACATCTGGAGACTCACAGCGCGGTTCACATCTGGATACTCACAGTGCGGTTCACATTTGGAGACTCACAGCGCGGTTCACATCTGGAGACTCACAGTGCGGTACACATCTGGAGACTCACAGTGCGGTTCACATCTGGAGACTAACAGTGCGGTTCACATCTGGAGATTCACAGCGCGGTTCACATCTGGAGACTAAGAGTGTGGTTCACATCTGTAGTCTCACAGCGCGGTTCACATCTGGAGACTCACCGTGCGGTTCACATCATGAGATTCAGAGCGCGGTTCACATCTGGAGACTAAGAGTGCGGTTCACATCTGGAGACTCACGGTGCGGTTCACATCTGGAGACTCACAGTGCGGTTCACATCTGGAGACTCACGGCGCGGTTCACATCCGGAGATTCACGGCGCGGTTCACATCTGGAGACTCACGGTGCTGTTCACATCTGGAGACTCACAGCACGCTTCACATCTGGAGACTCACCATGCGGTTCACATCTGGAGACTCACAGCGCGGTTCACATCTGGATACTCACAGTGCGGTTCACATTTGGAGACTCACCGTGCGGTTCACATCTGGAGACTCACAGTGCGGTACACATCTGGAGACTCAGAGTGCGGTTCACATCTGGAGACTAACAGTGCGGTTCACATCTGGAGATTCACAGCGCGGTTCTCATCTGGAGACTCACCGTGCGGTTCACATCTGGAGATTCAGAGCGCGGTTCACATCTGGAGACTCACCGTGAGGTCAACATCTGGAGACACACAGCACGGTTCACATCTGGAGACTCACAGCACGGTTCACATCTGGAGATTCACAGCGCGGTTCACATCTGGAGATTCACAGCGCGGTTCACATCTGGCTACTAACAGCGCGGTTCACATCTGTAGACTCACAGCGCAGTTTACATCTGGAGACTCACAGCGCGGTTCACATCTGGAGACTCACCACGAGGTTCTCATCTGGAGACTCACCGCGAGGTTCACATCTGGAGATTCACAGCGCGGTTCACATCTGGTGATTCACAGCACGGTTCACATCTGGAGACTCACCATGCGGTTCACATCTGGGGAATCACCATGCGGTTCACATCTGGAGAAGCACAGCGCGGTTCACATCTGGATACTCACAGTGCGGTTCACATTTGGAGACTCACCGTGCGGTTCACATCTGGAGACTCACAGCGCGGTTCACATCTGGAGACTCACAGTGCGGTACACATCTGGAGACTCACAGTGCGGTTCACATCTGGAGACTAACAGTGCGGTTCACATCTGGAGATTCACAGCGCGGTTCACATCTGGATACTCACAGTGCGGTTCACATTTGGAGACTCACAGCGCGGTTCACATCTGGAGACTCACAGTGCGGTACACATCTGGAGACTCACAGTGCGGTTCACATCTGGAGACTAACAGTGCGGTTCACATCTGGAGATTCACAGCGCGGTTCACATCTGGAGACTAAGAGTGTGGTTCACATCTGTAGTCTCACAGCGCGGTTCACATCTGGAGACTCACCGTGCGGTTCACATCATGAGATTCAGAGCGCGGTTCACATCTGGAGACTAAGAGTGTGGTTCACATCTGGAGACTCACGGTGCGGTTCACATCTGGAGACTCACAGTGCGGTTCACATCTGGAGACTCAGCGCGGTTCACATCCGGAGACGCACAGTGCGGTTCATATCTGGAGAGTCACAGTGCAGTTCACATGTGGAGACTCAGCGCGGTTCACATCCGGAGATTCACAGTGCCGTTCACATCTGGAGAGTCACAGGGCGGTTCACATCTGGAGACTAACAGTGCGGTTCACATCCGGAGACTCACGGCGCGGTTCACATCTGGAAATTCACGGCGCGGTTCACATCTGAAAACTCGCAGTGCGGTTCACATCTGGAGACTCAGCGCGGTTCACATCTGGAGACTCACCGCGAGGTTCACATCTGGAGATTCACAGCGCGGTTCACATCTGGAGACTAAGAGTGTGGTTCACATCTGGACAGTCACTCTGCGGTTCACATCTGGAGACTCACGGCGTGGTTCACATCTGGAGATTCACAGCGCGGTTCACATCTGGCTACTAACAGCGCGGTTCACATCTGTAGACTCACAGCGCGGTTCACATCTGGAGACTCACCGCGAGGTTCACATCTGGAGATCCACAGCGCGTATAACATCTGGAGATTCACAGCTCGGTTCACATCTGGAGACTCACAGCGCGGTTCACATCTGTAGACTCACCGCGCGGTTCACATCTGGAGACTCACGGCGCGGTTCTCATCTGGAGACTCACCGCGAGGTTCACATCTGGAGACTCACCATGCGGTTCACATCTGGGGAATCACCATGCGGTTCACATCTGGAGACGCACAGCGCGGTTCACATCTGGATACTCACAGTGCGGTTCACATTTGGAGACTCACCGTGCGGTTCACATCTGGAGACTCACAGCGCGGTTCACATCTGGAGACTCACAGTGCGGTACACATCTGGAGACTCACAGTGCGGTTCACATCTGGAGACTAACAGTGCGGTTCACATCTGGAGACTCACAGCGCGGTTCACATCTGGATACTCACAGTGCGGTTCACATTTGGAGACTCACAGCGCGGTTCACATCTGGAGACTCACAGTGCGGTACACATCTGGAGACTCACAGTGCGGTTCACATCTGGAGACTAACAGTGCGGTTCACATCTGGAGATTCACAGCGCGGTTCACATCTGGAGACTAAGAGTGTGGTTCACATCTGTAGTCTCACAGCGCGGTTCACATCTGGAGACTCACCGTGCGGTTCACATCATGAGATTCAGAGCGCGGTTCACATCTGGAGACTAAGAGTGCGGTTCACATCTGGAGACTCACGGTGCGGTTCACATCTGGAGACTCACAGTGCGGTTCACATCTGGAGACTCACGGCGCGGTTCACATCCGGAGATTCACGGCGCGGTTCACATCTGGAGACTCACGGTGCTGTTCACATCTGGAGACTCACAGCACGCTTCACATCTGGAGACTCACCATGCGGTTCACATCTGGAGACTCACAGCGCGGTTCACATCTGGATACTCACAGTGCGGTTCACATTTGGAGACTCACCGTGCGGTTCACATCTGGAGACTCACAGTGCGGTACACATCTGGAGACTCAGAGTGCGGTTCACATCTGGAGACTAACAGTGCGGTTCACATCTGGAGATTCACAGCGCGGTTCTCATCTGGAGACTCACCGTGCGGTTCACATCTGGAGATTCAGAGCGCGGTTCACATCTGGAGACTCACCGTGAGGTCAACATCTGGAGACACACAGCACGGTTCACATCTGGAGACTCACAGCACGGTTCACATCTGGAGATTCACAGCGCGGTTCACATCTGGAGATTCACAGCGCGGTTCACATCTGGCTACTAACAGCGCGGTTCACATCTGTAGACTCACAGCGCAGTTTACATCTGGAGACTCACAGCGCGGTTCACATCTGGAGACTCACCACGAGGTTCTCATCTGGAGACTCACCGCGAGGTTCACATCTGGAGATTCACAGCGCGGTTCACATCTGGTGATTCACAGCACGGTTCACATCTGGAGACTCACCATGCGGTTCACATCTGGGGAATCACCATGCGGTTCACATCTGGAGAAGCACAGCGCGGTTCACATCTGGATACTCACAGTGCGGTTCACATTTGGAGACTCACCGTGCGGTTCACATCTGGAGACTCACAGCGCGGTTCACATCTGGAGACTCACAGTGCGGTACACATCTGGAGACTCACAGTGCGGTTCACATCTGGAGACTAACAGTGCGGTTCACATCTGGAGATTCACAGCGCGGTTCACATCTGGATACTCACAGTACGGTTCACATTTGGAGACTCACAGCGCGGTTCACATCTGGAGACTCACAGTGCGGTACACATCTGGAGACTCACAGTGCGGTTCACATCTGGAGACTAACAGTGCGGTTCACATCTGGAGATTCACAGCGCGGTTCACATCTGGAGACTAAGAGTGTGGTTCACATCTGTAGTCTCACAGCGCGGTTCACATCTGGAGACTCACCGTGCGGTTCACATCATGAGATTCAGAGCGCGGTTCACATCTGGAGACTAAGAGTGTGGTTCACATCTGGAGACTCACGGTGCGGTTCACATCTGGAGACTCACAGTGCGGTTCACATCTGGAGACTCAGCGCGGTTCACATCCGGAGACGCACAGTGCGGTTCATATCTGGAGAGTCACAGTGCAGTTCACATGTGGAGACTCAGCGCGGTTCACATCCGGAGATTCACAGTGCCGTTCACATCTGGAGAGTCACAGGGCGGTTCACATCTGGAGACTAACAGTGCGGTTCACATCCGGAGACTCACGGCGCGGTTCACATCTGGAAATTCACGGCGCGGTTCACATCTGAAAACTCGCAGTGCGGTTCACATCTGGAGACTCAGCGCGGTTCACATCTGGAGACTCACCGCGAGGTTCACATCTGGAGATTCACAGCGCGGTTCACGTCTGGAGACTGACAGCGCGGGTCACATCTGGAGATTCACAGCGCGGTTCACATCTGGAGACCAAGAGTGCGGTTCACATCTGGAGACTCACAGCGCGGTTCACATCTGGAGACTCACGGCGCGGTTCACATCTGGAGACTCATGGCGCGGTTCTCATCTGGAGATTCACAGCGCGGTTCACATCTGGCTACTAACAGCGCGGTTCACATCTGTAGACTCACAGCGCAGTTTACATCTGGAGACTCACAGCGCGGTTCACATCTGGAGACTCACCACGAGGTTCACATCTGGAGATCCACAGCGCGTTTAACATCTGGAGATTCACAGCGCGGTTCACATCTGGAGACTCACAGCGCGGTTCACATCTGGAGACTCACGGCGCGGTTCACATCTGGAGACTCACGGCGCGGTTCTCATCTGGAGACTCACCGCGAGGTTCACATCTGGAGATTCACAGCGCGGTTCACATCTGGTGATTCACAGCACGGTTCACATCTGGATACTCACAGTGCGGTTCACATTTGGAGACTCACCGTGCGGTTCACATCTGGAGACTCACAGCGCGGTTCACATCTGGAGACTCACAGTGCGGTACACATCTGGAGACTCACAGTGCGGTTCACATCTGGAGACTAACAGTGCGGTTCACATCTGGAGACTCACAGCGCGGTTCACATCTGGATACTCACAGTGCGGTTCACATCTGGAGACTAACAGTGCGGTTCACATCTGGAGACTCACAGCGCGGTTCACATCTGGATACTCACAGTGCGGTTCACATTTGGAGACTCACAGCGCGGTTCACATCTGGAGACTCACAGTGCGGTACACATCTGGAGACTCACAATGCGGTTCACATCTGGAGACTAACAGTGCGGTTCACATCTGGAGATTCACAGCGCGGTTCACATCTGGAGACTAAGAGTGTGGTTCACATCTGTAGTCTCACAGCGCGGTTCACATCTGGAGACTCACCGTGCGGTTCACATCATGAGATTCAGAGCGCGGTTCACATCTGGAGACTAAGAGTGCGGTTCACATCTGGAGACTCACGGTGCGGTTCACATCTGGAGACTCACAGTGCGGTTCACATCTGGAGACTCAGCGCGGTTCACATCCGGAGATTCACAGTGCCGTTCACATCTGGAGACTAACAGTGCGGTTCACATCCGGAGACTCACGGCGCGGTTCACATCTGGAAATTCACGGCGCGGTTCACATCTGAAAACTCGCAGTGCGGTTCACATCTGGAGACTCAGCGCGGTTCACATCTGGAGACTCACCGCGAGGTTCACATCTGGAGATTCACAGCGCGGTTCACGTCTGGAGACTGACAGCGCGGGTCACATCTGGAGATTCACAGCGCGGTTCACATCTGGAGACCAAGAGTGCGGTTCACATCTGGAGACTCACAGCGCGGTTCACATCTGGAGACTCACGGCGCGGTTCACATCTGGAGACTCATGGCGCGGTTCTCATCTGGAGACTCACCGCGAGGTTCACATCTGGAGATTCACAGCGCGGTTCACATCTGGTGATTCACAGCACGGTTCACATCTGGAGAGTCACCATGCGGTTCACATCTGGGGAATCACCACGCGGTTCACATCTGGAGACGCACAGCGCGGTTCACATCTGGATACTCACAGTGCGGTTCACATTTGGAGACTCACCGTGCGGTTCACATCTGGAGACTCACAGCGCGGTTCACATCTGGAGACTCACAGTGCGGTACACATCTGGAGACTCACAGTGCGGTTCACATCTGGAGACTAACAGTGCGGTTCACATTTGGAGACTCACAGCGCGGTTCACATCTGGAGACTCACAGTGCGGTACACATCTGGAGATTCACAGCGCGGTTCACATCTGGAGACAAAGAGTGCGGTTCACATCTGGAGACTCACAGCGCGGTACACATCTGGAGACTCACGGCGCGGTTCACATCTGGAGACTCACGGCGCGGTTCTCATCTGGAGACTCACCGCGAGGTTCACATCTGGAGATTCACAGCGCGGTTCACATCTGGTGATTCACAGCACGGTTCACATCTGGAGACTCACCATGCGGTTCACATCTGGGGAATCACCATGCGGTTCACATCTGGAGACGCACAGCGCGGTTCACATCTGGATACTCACAGTGCGGTTCACATTTGGAGACTCACCGTGCGGTTCACATCTGGAGACTCACAGCGCGGTTCACATCTGGAGACTCACAGTGCGGTACACATCTGGAGACTCACAGTGCGGTTCACATCTGGAGACTAACAGTGCGGTTCACATCTGGAGACTCACAGCGCGGTTCACATCTGGATACTCACAGTGCGGTTCACATTTGGAGACTCACAGCGCGGTTCACATCTGGAGACTCACAGTGCAGTACACATCTGGAGACTCACAGTGCGGTTCACATCTGGAGACTAACAGTGCGGTTCACATCTGGAGATTCACCGTGCGGTTCACATCATGAGATTCAGAGCGCGGTTCACATCTGGAGACTAAGAGTGCGGTTCACATCTGGAGACTCACGGTGCGGTTGACATCTGGAGACTCACAGTGCGGTTCGCATCTGGAGACGCACAGTGCGGTTCATATCTGGAGAGTCACAGTGCAGTTCACATCTGGAGACTCAGCGCGGTTCACATCCGGAGATTCACAGTGCCGTTCACATCTGGAGAGTCACAGGGCGGTTCACATCTGGAGACTAGCAGTGCGGTTCACATCCGGAGACTCACAGCGCGGTTCACATCTGGAGACTCACAGTGCGGTACACATCTGGAGACTCACAGTGCGGTTCACATCTGGAGACTAACAGTGCGGTTCACATCTGGAGACTCACAGCGCGGTTCACATCTGGATACTCACAGTGCGGTTCACATCTGGAGACTAACAGTGCGGTTCACATCTGGAGACTCACAGCGCGGTTCACATCTGGATACTCACAGTGCGGTTCACATTTGGAGACTCACAGCGCGGTTCACATCTGGAGACTCACAGTGCGGTACACATCTGGAGACTCACAGTGCGGTTCACATCTGGAGACTAACAGTGCGGTTCACATCTGGAGATTCACAGCGCGGTTCACATCTGGAGACTAAGAGTGTGGTTCACATCTGTAGTCTCACAGCGCGGTTCACATCTGGAGACTCACCGTGCGGTTCACATCATGAGATTCAGAGCGCGGTTCACATCTGGAGACTAAGAGTGCGGTTCACATCTGGAGACTCACGGTGCGGTTCACATCTGGAGACTCACAGTGCGGTTCACATCTGGAGACTCAGCGCGGTTCACATCCGGAGACGCACAGTGCGGTTCATATCTGGAGAGTCACAGTGCAGTTCACATCTGGAGACTCAGCGCGGTTCACATCCGGAGATTCACAGTGCCGTTCACATCTGGAGAGTCACAGGGCGGTTCACATCTGGAGACTAACAGTGCGGTTCACATCCGGAGACTCACGGCGCGGTTCACATCTGGAAATTCACGGCGCGGTTCACATCTGAAAACTCGCAGTGCGGTTCACATCTGGAGACTCAGCGCGGTTCACATCTGGAGACTCACCGCGAGGTTCACATCTGGAGATTCACAGCGCGGTTCACGTCTGGAGACTGACAGCGCGGGTCACATCTGGAGATTCACAGCGCGGTTCACATCTGGAGACCAAGAGTGCGGTTCACATCTGGAGACTCACAGCGCGGTTCACATCTGGAGACTCACGGCGCGGTTCACATCTGGAGACTCATGGCGCGGTTCTCATCTGGAGACTCACCGCGAGGTTCACATCTGGAGATTCACAGCGCGGTTCACATCTGGTCATTCACAGCACGGTTCACATCTGGAGAGTCACCATGCGGTTCACATCTGGGGAATCACCACGCGGTTCACATCTGGAGACGCACAGCGCGGTTCACATCTGGATACTCACAGTGCGGTTCACATTTGGAGACTCACCGTGCGGTTCACATCTGGAGACTCACAGCGCGGTTCACATCTGGAGACTCACAGTGCGGTACACATCTGGAGACTCACAGTGCGGTTCACATCTGGAGACTAACAGTGCGGTTCACATTTGGAGACTCACAGCGCGGTTCACATCTGGAGACTCACAGTGCGGTACACATCTGGAGATTCACAGCGCGGTTCACATCTGGAGACAAAGAGTGCGGTTCACATCTGGAGACTCACAGCGCGGTACACATCTGGAGACTCACGGCGCGGTTCACATCTGGAGACTCACGGCGCGGTTCTCATCTGGAGACTCACCGCGAGGTTCACATCTGGAGATTCACAGCGCGGTTCACATCTGGTGATTCACAGCACGGTTCACATCTGGAGACTCACCATGCGGTTCACATCTGGGGAATCACCATGCGGTTCACATCTGGAGACGCACAGCGCGGTTCACATCTGGATACTCACAGTGCGGTTCACATTTGGAGACTCACCGTACGGTTCACATCTGGAGACTCACAGCGCGGTTCACATCTGGAGACTCACAGTGCGGTACACATCTGGAGACTCACAGTGCGGTTCACATCTGGAGACTAACAGTGCGGTTCACATCTGGAGACTCACAGCGCGGTTCACATCTGGATACTCACAGTGCGGTTCACATTTGGAGACTCACAGCGCGGTTCACATCTGGAGACTCACAGTGCGGTACACATCTGGAGACTCACAGTGCGGTTCACATCTGGAGACTAACAGTGCGGTTCACATCTGGAGATTCACCGTGCGGTTCACATCATGAGATTCAGAGCGCGGTTCACATCTGGAGACTAAGAGTGCGGTTCACATCTGGAGACTCACGGTGCGGTTGACATCTGGAGACTCACAGTGCGGTTCGCATCTGGAGACGCACAGTGCGGTTCATATCTGGAGAGTCACAGTGCAGTTCACATCTGGAGACTCAGCGCGGTTCACATCCGGAGATTCACAGTGCCGTTCACATCTGGAGAGTCACAGGGCGGTTCACATCTGGAGACTAGCAGTGCGGTTCACATCCGGAGACTCACGGCGCGGTTCACATCTGGAAATTCACGGCGCGGTTCACATCTGAAAACTCGCAGTGTGGTTCACATCTGGAGACTCAGCGCGGTTCACATCTGGAGACTCACCGCGAGGTTCACATCTGGAGATTCACAGCGCGGTTCACGTCTGGAGACTGACAGCGCGGGTCACATCTGGAGATTCACAGCGCGGTTCACATCTGGAGACCAAGAGTGCGGTTCACATCTGGAGACTCACAGCGCGGTTCACATCTGGAGGCTCACGGCGCGGTTGACATCTGGAGACTCACCGTGCGGTTCACATCTGGAGATTCAGAGCGCGGTTCACATCTGGAGACTCACCGTGAGGTCAACATCTGGAGACACACAGCACGGTTCACATCTGGAGACTCACAGCGCGGTTCACATCTGGAGATTCACAGTGCGGTTCACATCTGGAGACTCAGTGCGGTTCACATCTGGAGACTCAGCGCGGTTCACATCTGGAGACGCACAGTGCGGTTCATATCTGGAGAGTCACAGTGCAGTTCACATCTGGAGACTCAGCGCGGTTCACATCTGGATACTCACAGTGCGGTTCACATTTGGAGACTCACCGTGCGGTTCACATCTGGAGACTCACAGCGCGGTTCACATCTGGAGACTCACAGTGCGGTACACATCTGGAGACTCACAGTGCGGTTCACATCTGGAGACTAACAGTGCGGTTCACATCTGGAGATTCACAGCGCGGTTCACATCTGGATACTCACAGTGCGGTTCACATTTGGAGACTCACAGCGCGGTTCACATCTGGAGACTCACAGTGCGGTACACATCTGGAGACTCACAGTGCGGTTCACATCTGGAGACTAACAGTGCGGTTCACATCTGGAGATTCACAGCGCGGTTCACATCTGGAGACTAAGAGTGTGGTTCACATCTCTAGTCTCACAGCGCGGTTCACATCTGGAGACTCACCGTGCGGTTCACATCATGAGATTCAGAGCGCGGTTCACATCTGGAGACTAAGAGTGCGGTTCACATCTGGAGACTCACGGTGCGGTTCACATCTGGAGACTCACAGTGCGGTTCACATCTGGAGACTCAGCGCGGTTCACATCCGGAGACGCACAGTGCGGTTCATATCTGGAGAGTCACAGTGCAGTTCACATGTGGAGACTCAGCGCGGTTCACATCCGGAGATTCACAGTGCCGTTCACATCTGGAGAGTCACAGGGCGGTTCACATCTGGAGACTAACAGTGCGGTTCACATCCGGAGACTCACGGCGCGGTTCACATCTGGAAATTCACGGCGCGGTTCACATCTGAAAACTCGCAGTGCGGTTCACATCTGGAGACTCAGCGCGGTTCACATCTGGAGACTCACCGCGAGGTTCACATCTGGAGATTCACAGCGCGGTTCACGTCTGGAGACTGACAGCGCGGGTCACATCTGGAGATTCACAGCGCGGTTCACATCTGGAGACCAAGAGTGCGGTTCACATCTGGAGACTCACAGCGCGGTTCACATCTGGAGACTCACGGCGCGGTTCACATCTGGAGACTCATGGCGCGGTTCTCATCTGGAGATTCACAGCGCGGTTCACATCTGGCTACTAACAGCGCGGTTCACATCTGTAGACTCACAGCGCAGTTTACATCTGGAGACTCACAGCGCGGTTCACATCTGGAGACTCACCACGAGGTTCACATCTGGAGATCCACAGCGCGTTGAACATCTGGAGATTCACAGCGCGGTTCACATCTGGAGACTCACAGCGCGGTTCACATCTGGAGACTCACGGCGCGGTTCACATCTGGAGACTCACGGCGCGGTTCTCATCTGGAGACTCACCGCGAGGTTCACATCTGGAGATTCACAGCGCGGTTCACATCTGGTGATTCACAGCACGGTTCACATCTGGATACTCACAGTGCGGTTCACATTTGGAGACTCACCGTGCGGTTCACATCTGGAGACTCACAGCGCGGTTCACATCTGGAGACTCACAGTGCGGTACACATCTGGAGACTCACAGTGCGGTTCACATCTGGAGACTAACAGTGCGGTTCACATCTGGAGACTCACAGCGCGGTTCACATCTGGATACTCACAGTGCGGTTCACATCTGGAGACTAACAGTGCGGTTCACATCTGGAGACTCACAGCGCGGTTCACATCTGGATACTCACAGTGCGGTTCACATTTGGAGACTCACAGCGCGGTTCACATCTGGAGACTCACAGTGCGGTACACATCTGGAGACTCACAGTGCGGTTCACATCTGGAGACTAACAGTGCGGTTCACATCTGGAGATTCACAGCGCGGTTCACATCTGGAGACTAAGAGTGTGGTTCACATCTGTAGTCTCACAGCGCGGTTCACATCTGGAGACTCACCGTGCGGTTCACATCATGAGATTCAGAGCGCGGTTCACATCTGGAGACTAAGAGTGCGGTTCACATCTGGAGACTCACGGTGCGGTTCACATCTGGAGACTCACAGTGCGGTTCACATCTGGAGACTCAGCGCGGTTCACATCCGGAGACGCACAGTGCGGTTCATATCTGGAGAGTCACAGTGCAGTTCACATCTGGAGACTCAGCGCGGTTCACATCCGGAGATTCACAGTGCCGTTCACATCTGGAGAGTCACAGGGCGGTTCACATCTGGAGACTAACAGTGCGGTTCACATCCGGAGACTCACGGCGCGGTTCACATCTGGAAATTCACGGCGCGGTTCACATCTGAAAACTCGCAGTGCGGTTCACATCTGGAGACTCAGCGCGGTTCACATCTGGAGACTCACTGCGAGGTTCACATCTGGAGATTCACAGCGCGGTTCACGTCTGGAGACTGACAGCGCGGGTCACATCTGGAGATTCACAGCGCGGTTCACATCTGGAGACCAAGAGTGCGGTTCACATCTGGAGACTCACAGCGCGGTTCACATCTGGAGACTCACGGCGCGGTTCACATCTGGAGACTCATGGCGCGGTTCTCATCTGGAGACTCACCGCGAGGTTCACATCTGGAGATTCACAGCGCGGTTCACATCTGGTGATTCACAGCACGGTTCACATCTGGAGAGTCACCATGCGGTTCACATCTGGGGAATCACCACGCGGTTCACATCTGGAGACGCACAGCGCGGTTCACATCTGGATACTCACAGTGCGGTTCACATTTGGAGACTCACCGTGCGGTTCACATCTGGAGACTCACAGCGCGGTTCACATCTGGAGACTCACAGTGCGGTACACATCTGGAGACTCACAGTGCGGTTCACATCTGGAGACTAACAGTGCGGTTCACATCTGGAGACTCACAGCGCGGTTCACATCTGGATACTCAGTGCGGTTCACATTTGGAGACTCACAGCGCGGTTCACATCTGGAGACTCACAGTGCGGTACACATCTGGAGACTCACAGTGCGGTTCACATCTGGAGACTAACAGTGCGGTTCACGTCTGGAGACTGACAGCGCGGGTCACATCTGGAGATTCACAGCGCGGTTCACATCTGGAGACAAAGAGTGCGGTTCACATCTGGAGACTCACAGCGCGGTTCACATCTGGAGACTCACGGCGCGGTTCACATCTGGAGAATCACGGCGCGGTTCTCATCTGGAGACTCACCGCGAGGTTCACATCTGGAGATTCACAGCGCGGTTCACATCTGGTGATTCACAGCACGGTTCACATCTGGAGACTCACCATGCGGTTCACATCTGGGGAATCACCATGCGGTTCACATCTGGAGACGCACAGCGCGGTTCACATCTGGATACTCACAGTGCGGTTCACATTTGGAGACTCACCGTGCGGTTCACATCTGGAGACTCACAGCGCGGTTCACATCTGGAGACTCACAGTGCGGTACACATCTGGAGACTCACAGTGCGGTTCACATCTGGAGACTAACAGTGCGGTTCACATCTGGATACTCACAGTGCGGTTCACATTTGGAGACTCACAGCGCGGTTCACATCTGGAGACTCACAGTGCGGTACACATCTGGAGACTCACAGTGCGGTTCACATCTGGAGACTAACAGTGCGGTTCACATCTGGAGATTCACAGCGCGGTTCACATCTGGAGACTAAGAGTGTGGTTCACATCTGGAGTCTCACAGCGCGGTTCACATCTGGAGACTCACCGTGCGGTTCACATCATGAGATTCAGAGCGCGGTTCACATCTGGAGACTAAGAGTGCGGTTCACATCTGGAGACTCACGGTGCGGTTCACATCTGGAGACTCACAGTGCGGTTCGCATCTGGAGACGCACAGTGCGGTTCATATCTGGAGAGTCACAGTGCAGTTCACATCTGGAGACTCAGCGCGGTTCACATCCGGAGATTCACAGTGCCGTTCACATCTGGAGAGTCACAGGGCGGTTCACATCTGGAGACTAGCAGTGCGGTTCACATCCGGAGACTCACGGCGCGGTTCACATCTGGAAATTCACGGCGCGGTTCACATCTGAAAACTCGCAGTGTGGTTCACATCTGGAGACTCAGCGCGGTTCACATCTGGAGACTCACCGCGAGGTTCACATCTGGAGATTCACAGCGCGGTTCACGTCTGGAGACTGACAGCGCGGGTCACATCTGGAGATTCACAGCGCGGTTCACATCTGGAGACCAAGAGTGCGGTTCACATCTGGAGACTCACAGCGCGGTTCACATCTGGAGGCTCACGGCGCGGTTGACATCTGGAGACTCACCGTGCGGTTCACATCTGGAGATTCAGAGCGCGGTTCACATCTGGAGACTCACCGTGAGGTCAACATCTGGAGACACACAGCACGGTTCACATCATGAGATTCAGAGCGCGGTTCACATCTGGAGACTAAGAGTGCGGTTCACATCTGGAGACTCACGGTGCGGTTCACATCTGGAGACTCACAGTGCGGTTCACATCTGGAGACTCAGCGCGGTTCACATCCGGAGACGCACAGTGCGGTTCATATCTGGAGAGTCACAGTGCAGTTCACATCTGGAGACTCAGCGCGGTTCACATCCGGAGATTCACAGTGCCGTTCACATCTGGAGAGTCACAGGGCGGTTCACATCTGGAGACTAACAGTGCGGTTCACATCCGGAGACTCACGGCGCGGTTCACATCTGGAAATTCACGGCGCGGTTCACATCTGAAAACTCGCAGTGCGGTTCACATCTGGAGACTCAGCGCGGTTCACATCTGGAGACTCACCGCGAGGTTCACATCTGGAGATTCACAGCGCGGTTCACGTCTGGAGACTGACAGCGCGGGTCACATCTGGAGATTCACAGCGCGGTTCACATCTGGAGACCAAGAGTGCGGTTCACATCTGGAGACTCACAGCGCGGTTCACATCTGGAGACTCACGGCGCGGTTCACATCTGGAGACTCATGGCGCGGTTCTCATCTGGAGACTCACCGCGAGGTTCACATCTGGAGATTCACAGCGCGGTTCACATCTGGTGATTCACAGCACGGTTCACATCTGGAGAGTCACCATGCGGTTCACATCTGGGGAATCACCACGCGGTTCACATCTGGAGACGCACAGCGCGGTTCACATCTGGATACTCACAGTGCGGTTCACATTTGGAGACTCACCGTGCGGTTCACATCTGGAGACTCACAGCGCGGTTCACATCTGGAGACTCACAGTGCGGTACACATCTGGAGACTCACAGTGCGGTTCACATCTGGAGACTAACAGTGCGGTTCACATCTGGAGACTCACAGCGCGGTTCACATCTGGATACTCAGTGCGGTTCACATTTGGAGACTCACAGCGCGGTTCACATCTGGAGACTCACAGTGCGGTACACATCTGGAGACTCACAGTGCGGTTCACATCTGGAGACTAACAGTGCGGTTCACGTCTGGAGACTGACAGCGCGGGTCACATCTGGAGATTCACAGCGCGGTTCACATCTGGAGACAAAGAGTGCGGTTCACATCTGGAGACTCACAGCGCGGTTCACATCTGGAGACTCACGGCGCGGTTCACATCTGGAGACTCACGGCGCGGTTCTCATCTGGAGACTCACCGCGAGGTTCACATCTGGAGATTCACAGCGCGGTTCACATCTGGTGATTCACAGCACGGTTCACATCTGGAGACTCACCATGCGGTTCACATCTGGGGAATCACCATGCGGTTCACATCTGGAGACGCACAGCGCGGTTCACATCTGGATACTCACAGTGCGGTTCACATTTGGAGACTCACCGTGCGGTTCACATCTGGAGACTCACAGCGCGGTTCACATCTGGAGACTCACAGTGCGGTACACATCTGGAGACTCACAGTGCGGTTCACATCTGGAGACTAACAGTGCGGTTCACATCTGGATACTCACAGTGCGGTTCACATTTGGAGACTCACAGCGCGGTTCACATCTGGAGACTCACAGTGCGGTACACATCTGGAGACTCACAGTGCGGTTCACATCTGGAGACTAACAGTGCGGTTCACATCTGGAGATTCACAGCGCGGTTCACATCTGGAGACTAAGAGTGTGGTTCACATCTGGAGTCTCACAGCGCGGTTCACATCTGGAGACTCACCGTGCGGTTCACATCATGAGATTCAGAGCGCGGTTCACATCTGGAGACTAAGAGTGCGGTTCACATCTGGAGACTCACGGTGCGGTTCACATCTGGAGACTCACAGTGCGGTTCGCATCTGGAGACGCACAGTGCGGTTCATATCTGGAGAGTCACAGTGCAGTTCACATCTGGAGACTCAGCGCGGTTCACATCCGGAGATTCACAGTGCCGTTCACATCTGGAGAGTCACAGGGCGGTTCACATCTGGAGACTAGCAGTGCGGTTCACATCCGGAGACTCACGGCGCGGTTCACATCTGGAAATTCACGGCGCGGTTCACATCTGAAAACTCGCAGTGTGGTTCACATCTGGAGACTCAGCGCGGTTCACATCTGGAGACTCACCGCGAGGTTCACATCTGGAGATTCACAGCGCGGTTCACGTCTGGAGACTGACAGCGCGGGTCACATCTGGAGATTCACAGCGCGGTTCACATCTGGAGACCAAGAGTGCGGTTCACATCTGGAGACTCACAGCGCGGTTCACATCTGGAGGCTCACGGCGCGGTTGACATCTGGAGACTCACCGTGCGGTTCACATCTGGAGATTCAGAGCGCGGTTCACATCTGGAGACTCACCGTGAGGTCAACATCTGGAGACACACAGCACGGTTCACATCTGGAGACTCACAGCGCGGTTCACATCTGGAGATTCACAGTGCGGTTCACATCTGGAGACTCAGTGCGGTTCACATCTGGAGACTCAGCGCGGTTCACATCTGGAGACGCACAGTGCGGTTCATATCTGGAGAGTCACAGTGCAGTTCACATCTGGAGACTCAGCGCGGTTCACATCTGGAGACTCACCGCGAGGTTCACATCTGGAGATTCACAGCGTGGTTCACGTCTGGAGACTGACAGCGCGGGTCACATCTGGAGACTCACAGTGCGGTTCACATCTGGAGACTAACAGTGCGGTTCACATCTGGAGACTCACAGCGCGGTTCACATCTGGATACTCACAGTGCGGTTCACATTTGGAGACTCACCGTGCGGTTCACATCTGGAGACTCACAGCGCGGTTCACATCTGGAGACTCACAGTGCGGTACACATCTGGAGACTCACAGTGCGGTTCACATCTAGAGACTAACAGTGCGGTTCACATCTGGAGATTCACAGCGCGGTTCACATCTGGAGACTAAGAGTGTGGTTCACATCTGGAGTCTCACAGCGCGGTTCACATCTGGAGACTCACCGTGCGGTTCACATCATGAGATTCAGAGCGTGGTTCACATCTGGAGACTAAGAGTGCGGTTCACATCTGGAGACTCACGGTGCGGTTCACATCTGGAGACTCACAGTGCGGTTCACATCTGGAGACTCACGGTGCGGTTCACATCTGGAGACTCACAGTGCGGTTCACATCTGGAGACTCAGCGCGGTTCACATCCGGAGATGCACAGTGCGGTTCATATCTGGAGAGTCACAGTGCAGTTCACATCTGGAGACTCAGCGCGGTTCACATCCGGAGACTCACGGCGCGGTTCACATCTGGAAATTCACGGCGCGGTTCACATCTGGAAATTCACGGCGCGGTTCACATCTGAAAACTCACAGTGCGGTTCACATCTGGAGACTCAGCGTGGTTCACATCTGGAGACTCACCGCGAGGTTCACATCTGGAGATTCACAGCGCGGTTCACGTCTGGAGACTGACAGCGCGGGTCACATCTGGAGATTCACAGCGCGGTTCGCATCTGGAGACCAAGAGTGCGGTTCACATCTGGAGACTCACAGCGCGGTTCACATCTGGAGGCTCACGGCGCGGTTGACATCTGGAGACTCACCGTGCGGTTCACATCTGGAGATTCAGAGCGCGGTTCACATCTGGAGACTCACCGTGAGGTCAACATCTGGAGACACACAGCACGGTTCACATCTGGAGACTCACAGCGCGGTTCACATCTGGAGATTCACAGTGCGGTTCACATCTGGAGACTCAGTGCGGTTCACATCTGGAGACTCAGCGCGGTTCACATCTGGAGACGCACAGTGCGGTTCATATCTGGAGAGTCACAGTGCAGTTCACATCTGGAGACTCAGCGCGGTTCACATCTGGAGACTCACCGCGAGGTTCACATCTGGAGATTCACAGCGTGGTTCACGTCTGGAGACTGACAGCGCGGGTCACATCTGGAGACTCACAGTGCGGTTCACATCTGGAGACTAACAGTGCGGTTCACATCTGGAGACTCACAGCGCGGTTCACATCTGGATACTCACAGTGCGGTTCACATTTGGAGACTCACCGTGCGGTTCACATCTGGAGACTCACAGCGCGGTTCACATCTGGAGACTCACAGTGCGGTACACATCTGGAGACTCACAGTGCGGTTCACATCTAGAGACTAACAGTGCGGTTCACATCTGGAGATTCACAGCGCGGTTCACATCTGGAGACTAAGAGTGTGGTTCACATCTGGAGTCTCACAGCGCGGTTCACATCTGGAGACTCACCGTGCGGTTCACATCATGAGATTCAGAGCGTGGTTCACATCTGGAGACTAAGAGTGCGGTTCACATCTGGAGACTCACGGTGCGGTTCACATCTGGAGACTCACAGTGCGGTTCACATCTGGAGACTCAGCGCGGTTCACATCCGGAGATGCACAGTGCGGTTCATATCTGGAGAGTCACAGTGCAGTTCACATCTGGAGACTCAGCGCGGTTCACATCCGGAGACTCACGGCGCGGTTCACATCTGGAAATTCACGGCGCGGTTCACATCTGAAAACTCACAGTGCGGTTCACATCTGGAGACTCAGCGTGGTTCACATCTGGAGACTCACCGCGAGGTTCACATCTGGAGATTCACAGCGCGGTTCACGTCTGGAGACTGACAGCGCGGGTCACATCTGGAGATTCACAGCGCGGTTCGCATCTGGAGACCAAGAGTGCGGTTCACATCTGGAGACTCACAGCGCGGTTCACATCTGGAGACTCACGGTGCGGTTGACATCTGGAGACTCACCGTGCGGTTCACATCTGGAGATTCAGAGCGCGGTTCACATCTGGAGACTCACCGTGAGGTCAACATCTGGAGACACACAGCACGGTTCACATCTGGAGACTCACAGCGCGGTTCACATCTGGAGATTCACAGTGCGGTTCACATCTGGAGACTCAGCGCGGTTCACATCCGGAGACGCACAGTGCGGTTCATATCTGGAGAGTCATAGTGCAGTTCACATCTGGAGACTCACCGCGAGGTTCACATCTGGAGATTCACAGCGCGGTTCACGTCTGGAGACTGACAGCGCGGGTCGCATCTGGAGATTCACAGCGCGGTTCACATCTGGAGACCAAGAGTGCGGTTCACATCTGGAGACTCACAGCGTGGTTCACATCTGGAGACTCACGGCGCGGTTGACATCTGGAGACTCACCGTGCGGTTCACATCTGGAGATTCACAGCGCGGTTCACGTCTGGAGACTGACAGCGCGGGTCACATCTGGAGATTCACAGCGCGGTTCACATCTGGAGACCAAGAGTGCGGTTCACATCTGGAGACTCACAGCGCGGTTCACATCTGGAGACTCACGGTGCCGTTGACATCTGGAGACTCACCGTGCGGTTCACATCTGGAGATTCAGAGCGTGGTTCACATCTGGAGACTCACCGTGAGGTCAACATCTGGAGACACACAGCACGGTTCACATCTGGAGACTCACAGCGCGGTTCACATCTGGAGACTCACAGTGCGGTACACATCTGGAGACTCACAGTGCGGTTCACATCTGGAGACTAACAGTGCGGTTCACATCTGGAGATTCACAGCGCGGTTCACATCTGGAGACTAAGAGTGTGGTTCACATCTGGAGTCTCACAGCGCGGTTCACATCTGGAGACTCACCGTGCGGTTCACATCATGAGATTCAGAGCGCGGTTCACATCTAGAGACTAAGAGTGCGGTTCACATCTGGAGACTCACGGTGCGGTTCACATCTGGAGACTCACAGTGCGGTTCGCATCTGGAGACGCACAGTGCGGTTCATATCTGGAGAGTCACAGTGCAGTTCACATCTGGAGACTCAGCGCGGTTCACATCCGGAGATTCACAGTGCCGTTCACATCTGGAGAGTCACAGGGCGGTTCACATCTGGAGACTAGCAGTGCGGTTCACATCCGGAGACTCACGGCGCGGTTCACATCTGGAAATTCACGGTGCGGTTCACATCTGGAGACTCACAGTGCGGTTCGCATCTGGAGACGCACAGTGCGGTTCATATCTGGAGAGTCACAGTGCAGTTCACATCTGGAGACTCAGCGCGGTTCACATCCGGAGATTCACAGTGCCGTTCACATCTGGAGAGTCACAGTGCGGTTCATATCTGGAGAGTCACAGTGCAGTTCACATCTGGAGACTCAGCGCGGTTCACATCTGGATACTCACAGTGCGGTTCACATTTGGAGACTCACCGTGCGGTTCACATCTGGAGACTCACAGCGCGGTTCACATCTGGAGACTCACAGTGCGGTACACATCTGGAGACTCACAGTGCGGTTCACATCTGGAGACTAACAGTGCGGTTCACATCTGGAGATTCACAGCGCGGTTCACATCTGGATACTCACAGTGCGGTTCACATTTGGAGACTCACAGCGCGGTTCACATCTGGAGACTCACAGTGCGGTACACATCTGGAGACTCACAGTGCGGTTCACATCTGGAGACTAACAGTGCGGTTCACATCTGGAGATTCACAGCGCGGTTCACATCTGGAGACTAAGAGTGTGGTTCACATCTGTAGTCTCACAGCGCGGTTCACATCTGGAGACTCACCGTGCGGTTCACATCATGAGATTCAGAGCGCGGTTCACATCTGGAGACTAAGAGTGCGGTTCACATCTGGAGACTCACGGTGCGGTTCACATCTGGAGACTCACAGTGCGGTTCACATCTGGAGACTCAGCGCGGTTCACATCCGGAGACGCACAGTGCGGTTCATATCTGGAGAGTCACAGTGCAGTTCACATGTGGAGACTCAGCGCGGTTCACATCCGGAGATTCACAGTGCCGTTCACATCTGGAGAGTCACAGGGCGGTTCACATCTGGAGACTAACAGTGCGGTTCACATCCGGAGACTCACGGCGCGGTTCACATCTGGAAATTCACGGCGCGGTTCACATCTGAAAACTCGCAGTGCGGTTCACATCTGGAGACTCAGCGCGGTTCACATCTGGAGACTCACCGCGAGGTTCACATCTGGAGATTCACAGCGCGGTTCACGTCTGGAGACTGACAGCGCGGGTCACATCTGGAGATTCACAGCGCGGTTCACATCTGGAGACCAAGAGTGCGGTTCACATCTGGAGACTCACAGCGCGGTTCACATCTGGAGACTCACGGCGCGGTTCACATCTGGAGACTCATGGCGCGGTTCTCATCTGGAGATTCACAGCGCGGTTCACATCTGGCTACTAACAGCGCGGTTCACATCTGTAGACTCACAGCGCAGTTTACATCTGGAGACTCACAGCGCGGTTCACATCTGGAGACTCACCACGAGGTTCACATCTGGAGATCCACAGCGCGTTTAACATCTGGAGATTCACAGCGCGGTTCACATCTGGAGACTCACAGCGCGGTTCACATCTGGAGACTCACGGCGCGGTTCACATCTGGAGACTCACGGCGCGGTTCTCATCTGGAGACTCACCGCGAGGTTCACATCTGGAGATTCACAGCGCGGTTCACATCTGGTGATTCACAGCACGGTTCACATCTGGATACTCACAGTGCGGTTCACATTTGGAGACTCACCGTGCGGTTCACATCTGGAGACTCACAGCGCGGTTCACATCTGGAGACTCACAGTGCGGTACACATCTGGAGACTCACAGTGCGGTTCACATCTGGAGACTAACAGTGCGGTTCACATCTGGAGACTCACAGCGCGGTTCACATCTGGATACTCACAGTGCGGTTCACATCTGGAGACTAACAGTGCGGTTCACATCTGGAGACTCACAGCGCGGTTCACATCTGGATACTCACAGTGCGGTTCACATTTGGAGACTCACAGCGCGGTTCACATCTGGAGACTCACAGTGCGGTACACATCTGGAGACTCACAGTGCGGTTCACATCTGGAGACTAACAGTGCGGTTCACATCTGGAGATTCACAGCGCGGTTCACATCTGGAGACTAAGAGTGTGGTTCACATCTGTAGTCTCACAGCGCGGTTCACATCTGGAGACTCACCGTGCGGTTCACATCATGAGATTCAGAGCGCGGTTCACATCTGGAGACTAAGAGTGCGGTTCACATCTGGAGACTCACGGTGCGGTTCACATCTGGAGACTCACAGTGCGGTTCACATCTGGAGACTCAGCGCGGTTCACATCCGGAGACGCACAGTGCGGTTCATATCTGGAGAGTCACAGTGCAGTTCACATCTGGAGACTCAGCGCGGTTCACATCCGGAGATTCACAGTGCCGTTCACATCTGGAGAGTCACAGGGCGGTTCACATCTGGAGACTAACAGTGCGGTTCACATCCGGAGACTCACGGCGCGGTTCACATCTGGAAATTCACGGCGCGGTTCACATCTGAAAACTCGCAGTGCGGTTCACATCTGGAGACTCAGCGCGGTTCACATCTGGAGACTCACCGCGAGGTTCACATCTGGAGATTCACAGCGCGGTTCACGTCTGGAGACTGACAGCGCGGGTCACATCTGGAGATTCACAGCGCGGTTCACATCTGGAGACCAAGAGTGCGGTTCACATCTGGAGACTCACAGCGCGGTTCACATCTGGAAATTCACGGCGCGGTTCACATCTGAAAACTCGCAGTGCGGTTCACATCTGGAGACTCAGCGCGGTTCACATCTGGAGACTCACCGCGAGGTTCACATCTGGAGATTCACAGCGCGGTTCACGTCTGGAGACTGACAGCGCGGGTCACATCTGGAGATTCACAGCGCGGTTCACATCTGGAGACCAAGAGTGCGGTTCACATCTGGAGACTCACAGCGCGGTTCACATCTGGAGACTCACGGCGCGGTTCACATCTGGAGACTCATGGCGCGGTTCTCATCTGGAGACTCACCGCGAGGTTCACATCTGGAGATTCACAGCGCGGTTCACATCTGGTGATTCACAGCACGGTTCACATCTGGAGAGTCACCATGCGGTTCACATCTGGGGAATCACCACGCGGTTCACATCTGGAGACGCACAGCGCGGTTCACATCTGGATACTCACAGTGCGGTTCACATTTGGAGACTCACCGTGCGGTTCACATCTGGAGACTCACAGCGCGGTTCACATCTGGAGACTCACAGTGCGGTACACATCTGGAGACTCACAGTGCGGTTCACATCTGGAGACTAACAGTGCGGTTCACATCTGGAGACTCACAGCGCGGTTCACATCTGGATACTCAGTGCGGTTCACATTTGGAGACTCACAGCGCGGTTCACATCTGGAGACTCACAGTGCGGTACACATCTGGAGACTCACAGTGCGGTTCACATCTGGAGACTAACAGTGCGGTTCACGTCTGGAGACTGACAGCGCGGGTCACATCTGGAGATTCACAGCGCGGTTCACATCTGGAGACAAAGAGTGCGGTTCACATCTGGAGACTCACAGCGCGGTTCACATCTGGAGACTCACGGCGCGGTTCACATCTGGAGACTCACGGCGCGGTTCTCATCTGGAGACTCACCGCGAGGTTCACATCTGGAGATTCACAGCGCGGTTCACATCTGGTGATTCACAGCACGGTTCACATCTGGAGACTCACCATGCGGTTCACATCTGGGGAATCACCATGCGGTTCACATCTGGAGACGCACAGCGCGGTTCACATCTGGATACTCACAGTGCGGTTCACATTTGGAGACTCACCGTGCGGTTCACATCTGGAGACTCACAGCGCGGTTCACATCTGGAGACTCACAGTGCGGTTCACATCTGGAGACTCACAGCGCGGTTCACATCTGGAGACTCACGGTGCGGTTGACATCTGGAGACTCACCGTGCGGTTCACATCTGGAGATTCAGAGCGCGGTTCACATCTGGAGACTCACCGTGAGGTCAACATCTGGAGACACACAGCACGGTTCACATCTGGAGACTCACAGCGCGGTTCACATCTGGAGATTCACAGTGCGGTTCACATCTGGAGACTCAGCGCGGTTCACATCCGGAGACGCACAGTGCGGTTCATATCTGGAGAGTCATAGTGCAGTTCACATCTGGAGACTCACCGCGAGGTTCACATCTGGAGATTCACAGCGCGGTTCACGTCTGGAGACTGACAGCGCGGGTCGCATCTGGAGATTCACAGCGCGGTTCACATCTGGAGACCAAGAGTGCGGTTCACATCTGGAGACTCACAGCGTGGTTCACATCTGGAGACTCACGGCGCGGTTGACATCTGGAGACTCACCGTGCGGTTCACATCTGGAGATTCACAGCGCGGTTCACGTCTGGAGACTGACAGCGCGGGTCACATCTGGAGATTCACAGCGCGGTTCACATCTGGAGACCAAGAGTGCGGTTCACATCTGGAGACTCACAGCGCGGTTCACATCTGGAGACTCACGGTGCCGTTGACATCTGGAGACTCACCGTGCGGTTCACATCTGGAGATTCAGAGCGCGGTTCACATCTGGAGACTCACCGTGAGGTCAACATCTGGAGACACACAGCACGGTTCACATCTGGAGACTCACAGCGCGGTTCACATCTGGAGACTCACAGTGCGGTACACATCTGGAGACTCACAGTGCGGTTCACATCTGGAGACTAACAGTGCGGTTCACATCTGGAGATTCACAGCGCGGTTCACATCTGGAGACTAAGAGTGTGGTTCACATCTGGAGTCTCACAGCGCGGTTCACATCTGGAGACTCACCGTGCGGTTCACATCATGAGATTCAGAGCGCGGTTCACATCTGGAGACTAAGAGTGCGGTTCACATCTGGAGACTCACGGTGCGGTTCACATCTGGAGACTCACAGTGCGGTTCGCATCTGGAGACGCACAGTGCGGTTCATATCTGGAGAGTCACAGTGCAGTTCACATCTGGAGACTCAGCGCGGTTCACATCCGGAGATTCACAGTGCCGTTCACATCTGGAGAGTCACAGGGCGGTTCACATCTGGAGACTAGCAGTGCGGTTCACATCCGGAGACTCACGGCGCGGTTCACATCTGGAAATTCACGGTGCGGTTCACATCTGGAGACTCACAGTGCGGTTCGCATCTGGAGACGCACAGTGCGGTTCATATCTGGAGAGTCACAGTGCAGTTCACATCTGGAGACTCAGCGCGGTTCACATCCGGAGATTCACAGTGCCGTTCACATCTGGAGAGTCACAGTGCGGTTCATATCTGGAGAGTCACAGTGCAGTTCACATCTGGAGACTCAGCGCGGTTCACATCTGGATACTCACAGTGCGGTTCACATTTGGAGACTCACCGTGCGGTTCACATCTGGAGACTCACAGCACGGTTCACATCTGGAGACTCACAGTGCGGTACACATCTGGAGACTCACAGTGCGGTTCACATCTGGAGACTAACAGTGCGGTTCACATCTGGAGATTCACAGCGCGGTTCACATCTGGATACTCACAGTGCGGTTCACATTTGGAGACTCACAGCGCGGTTCACATCTGGAGACTCACAGTGCGGTACACATCTGGAGACTCACAGTGCGGTTCACATCTGGAGACTAACAGTGCGGTTCACATCTGGAGATTCACAGCGCGGTTCACATCTGGAGACTAAGAGTGTGGTTCACATCTGTAGTCTCACAGCGCGGTTCACATCTGGAGACTCACCGTGCGGTTCACATCATGAGATTCAGAGCGCGGTTCACATCTGGAGACTAAGAGTGCGGTTCACATCTGGAGACTCACGGTGCGGTTCACATCTGGAGACTCACAGTGCGGTTCACATCTGGAGACTCAGCGCGGTTCACATCCGGAGACGCACAGTGCGGTTCATATCTGGAGAGTCACAGTGCAGTTCACATGTGGAGACTCACAGTGCGGTTCACATCTGGAGACTCAGCGCGGTTCACATCCGGAGACGCACAGTGCGGTTCATATCTGGAGAGTCACAGTGCAGTTCACATCTGGAGACTCAGCGCGGTTCACATCCGGAGATTCACAGTGCCGTTCACATCTGGAGAGTCACAGGGCGGTTCACATCTGGAGACTAACAGTGCGGTTCACATCCGGAGACTCACGGCGCGGTTCACATCTGGAAATTCACGGCGCGGTTCACATCTGAAAACTCGCAGTGCGGTTCACATCTGGAGACTCAGCGCGGTTCACATCTGGAGACTCACCGCGAGGTTCACATCTGGAGATTCACAGCGCGGTTCACGTCTGGAGACTGACAGCGCGGGTCACATCTGGAGATTCACAGCGCGGTTCACATCTGGAGACCAAGAGTGCGGTTCACATCTGGAGACTCACAGCGCGGTTCACATCTGGAGACTCACGGCGCGGTTCACATCTGGAGACTCATGGCGCGGTTCTCATCTGGAGATTCACAGCGCGGTTCACATCTGGCTACTAACAGCGCGGTTCACATCTGTAGACTCACAGCGCAGTTTACATCTGGAGACTCACAGCGCGGTTCACATCTGGAGACTCACCACGAGGTTCACATCTGGAGATCCACAGCGCGTTTAACATCTGGAGATTCACAGCGCGGTTCACATCTGGAGACTCACAGCGCGGTTCACATCTGGAGACTCACGGCGCGGTTCACATCTGGAGACTCACGGCGCGGTTCTCATCTGGAGACTCACCGCGAGGTTCACATCTGGAGATTCACAGCGCGGTTCACATCTGGTGATTCACAGCACGGTTCACATCTGGATACTCACAGTGCGGTTCACATTTGGAGACTCACCGTGCGGTTCACATCTGGAGACTCACAGCGCGGTTCACATCTGGAGACTCACAGTGCGGTACACATCTGGAGACTCACAGTGCGGTTCACATCTGGAGACTAACAGTGCGGTTCACATCTGGAGACTCACAGCGCGGTTCACATCTGGATACTCACAGTGCGGTTCACATCTGGAGACTAACAGTGCGGTTCACATCTGGAGACTCACAGCGCGGTTCACATCTGGATACTCACAGTGCGGTTCACATTTGGAGACTCACAGCGCGGTTCACATCTGGAGACTCACAGTGCGGTACACATCTGGAGACTCACAGTGCGGTTCACATCTGGAGACTAACAGTGCGGTTCACATCTGGAGATTCACAGCGCGGTTCACATCTGGAGACTAAGAGTGTGGTTGACATCTGTAGTCTCACAGCGCGGTTCACATCTGGAGACTCACCGTGCGGTTCACATCATGAGATTCAGAGCGCGGTTCACATCTGGAGACTAAGAGTGCGGTTCACATCTGGAGACTCACGGTGCGGTTCACATCTGGAGACTCACAGTGCGGTTCACATCTGGAGACTCAGCGCGGTTCACATCCGGAGACGCACAGTGCGGTTCATATCTGGAGAGTCACAGTGCAGTTCACATCTGGAGACTCAGCGCGGTTCACATCCGGAGATTCACAGTGCCGTTCACATCTGGAGAGTCACAGGGCGGTTCACATCTGGAGACTAACAGTGCGGTTCACATCCGGAGACTCACGGCGCGGTTCACATCTGGAAATTCACGGCGCGGTTCACATCTGAAAACTCGCAGTGCGGTTCACATCTGGAGACTCAGCGCGGTTCACATCTGGAGACTCACCGCGAGGTTCACATCTGGAGATTCACAGCGCGGTTCACGTCTGGAGACTGACAGCGCGGGTCACATCTGGAGATTCACAGCGCGGTTCACATCTGGAGACCAAGAGTGCGGTTCACATCTGGAGACTCACAGCGCGGTTCACATCTGGAGACTCACGGCGCGGTTCACATCTGGAGACTCATGGCGCGGTTCTCATCTGGAGACTCACCGCGAGGTTCACATCTGGAGATTCACAGCGCGGTTCACATCTGGTGATTCACAGCACGGTTCACATCTGGAGAGTCACCATGCGGTTCACATCTGGGGAATCACCACGCGGTTCACATCTGGAGACGCACAGCGCGGTTCACATCTGGATACTCACAGTGCGGTTCACATTTGGAGACTCACCGTGCGGTTCACATCTGGAGACTCACAGCGCGGTTCACATCTGGAGACTCACAGTGCGGTACACATCTGGAGACTCACAGTGCGGTTCACATCTGGAGACTAACAGTGCGGTTCACATCTGGAGACTCACAGCGCGGTTCACATTTGGATACTCAGTGCGGTTCACATTTGGAGACTCACAGCGCGGTTCACATCTGGAGACTCACAGTGCGGTACACATCTGGAGACTCACAGTGCGGTTCACATCTGGAGACTAACAGTGCGGTTCACGTCTGGAGACTGACAGCGCGGGTCACATCTGGAGATTCACAGCGCGGTTCACATCTGGAGACAAAGAGTGCGGTTCACATCTGGAGACTCACAGCGCGGTTCACATCTGGAGACTCACGGCGCGGTTCACATCTGGAGACTCACGGCGCGGTTCTCATCTGGAGACTCACCGCGAGGTTCACATCTGGAGATTCACAGCGCGGTTCACATCTGGTGATTCACAGCACGGTTCACATCTGGAGACTCACCATGCGGTTCACATCTGGGGAATCACCATGCGGTTCACATCTGGAGACGCACAGCGCGGTTCACATCTGGATACTCACAGTGCGGTTCACATTTGGAGACTCACCGTGCGGTTCACATCTGGAGACTCACAGCGCGGTTCACATCTGGAGACTCACAGTGCGGTACACATCTGGAGACTCACAGTGCGGTTCACATCTGGAGACTAACAGTGCGGTTCACATCTGGATACTCACAGTGCGGTTCACATTTGGAGACTCACAGCGCGGTTCACATCTGGAGACTCACAGTGCGGTACACATCTGGAGACTCACAGTGCGGTTCACATCTGGAGACTAACAGTGCGGTTCACATCTGGAGATTCACAGCGCGGTTCACATCTGGAGACTAAGAGTGTGGTTCACATCTGGAGTCTCACAGCGCGGTTCACATCTGGAGACTCACCGTGCGGTTCACATCATGAGATTCAGAGCGCGGTTCACATCTGGAGACTAAGAGTGCGGTTCACATCTGGAGACTCACGGTGCGGTTCACATCTGGAGACTCACAGTGCGGTTCGCATCTGGAGACGCACAGTGCGGTTCATATCTGGAGAGTCACAGTGCAGTTCACATCTGGAGACTCAGCGCGGTTCACATCCGGAGATTCACAGTGCCGTTCACATCTGGAGAGTCACAGGGCGGTTCACATCTGGAGACTAGCAGTGCGGTTCACATCCGGAGACTCACGGCGCGGTTCACATCTGGAAATTCACGGCGCGGTTCACATCTGAAAACTCGCAGTGTGGTTCACATCTGGAGACTCAGCGCGGTTCACATCTGGAGACTCACCGCGAGGTTCACATCTGGAGATTCACAGCGCGGTTCACGTCTGGAGACTGACAGCGCGGGTCACATCTGGAGATTCACAGCGCGGTTCACATCTGGAGACCAAGAGTGCGGTTCACATCTGGAGACTCACAGCGCGGTTCACATCTGGAGGCTCACGGCGCGGTTGACATCTGGAGACTCACCGTGCGGTTCACATCTGGAGATTCAGAGCGCGGTTCACATCTGGAGACTCACCGTGAGGTCAACATCTGGAGACACACAGCACGGTTCACATCTGGAGACTCACAGCGCGGTTCACATCTGGAGATTCACAGTGCGGTTCACATCTGGAGACTCAGTGCGGTTCACATCTGGAGACTCAGCGCGGTTCACATCTGGAGACGCACAGTGCGGTTCATATCTGGAGAGTCACAGTGCAGTTCACATCTGGAGACTCAGCGCGGTTCACATCTGGAGACTCACCGCGAGGTTCACATCTGGAGATTCACAGCGTGGTTCACGTCTGGAGACTGACAGCGCGGGTCACATCTGGAGACTCACAGTGCGGTTCACATCTGGAGACTAACAGTGCGGTTCACATCTGGAGACTCACAGCGCGGTTCACATCTGGATACTCACAGTGCGGTTCACATTTGGAGACTCACCGTGCGGTTCACATCTGGAGACTCACAGCGCGGTTCACATCTGGAGACTCACAGTGCGGTACACATCTGGAGACTCACAGTGCGGTTCACATCTAGAGACTAACAGTGCGGTTCACATCTGGAGATTCACAGCGCGGTTCACATCTGGAGACTAAGAGTGTGGTTCACATCTGGAGTCTCACAGCGCGGTTCACATCTGGAGACTCACCGTGCGGTTCACATCATGAGATTCAGAGCGTGGTTCACATCTGGAGACTAAGAGTGCGGTTCACATCTGGAGACTCACGGTGCGGTTCACATCTGGAGACTCACAGTGCGGTTCACATCTGGAGACTCAGCGCGGTTCACATCCGGAGATGCACAGTGCGGTTCATATCTGGAGAGTCACAGTGCAGTTCACATCTGGAGACTCAGCGCGGTTCACATCCGGAGACTCACGGCGCGGTTCACATCTGGAAATTCACGGCGCGGTTCACATCTGAAAACTCACAGTGCGGTTCACATCTGGAGACTCAGCGTGGTTCACATCTGGAGACTCACCGCGAGGTTCACATCTGGAGATTCACAGCGCGGTTCACGTCTGGAGACTGACAGCGCGGGTCACATCTGGAGATTCACAGCGCGGTTCGCATCTGGAGACCAAGAGTGCGGTTCACATCTGGAGACTCACAGCGCGGTTCACATCTGGAGGCTCACGGCGCGGTTGACATCTGGAGACTCACCGTGCGGTTCACATCTGGAGATTCAGAGCGCGGTTCACATCTGGAGACTCACCGTGAGGTCAACATCTGGAGACACACAGCACGGTTCACATCTGGAGACTCACAGCGCGGTTCACATCTGGAGATTCACAGTGCGGTTCACATCTGGAGACTCAGTGCGGTTCACATCTGGAGACTCAGCGCGGTTCACATCTGGAGACGCACAGTGCGGTTCATATCTGGAGAGTCACAGTGCAGTTCACATCTGGAGACTCAGCGCGGTTCACATCTGGAGACTCACCGCGAGGTTCACATCTGGAGATTCACAGCGTGGTTCACGTCTGGAGACTGACAGCGCGGGTCACATCTGGAGACTCACAGTGCGGTTCACATCTGGAGACTAACAGTGCGGTTCACATCTGGAGACTCACAGCGCGGTTCACATCTGGATACTCACAGTGCGGTTCACATTTGGAGACTCACCGTGCGGTTCACATCTGGAGACTCACAGTGCGGTACACATCTGGAGACTCACAGTGCGGTTCACATCTAGAGACTAACAGTGCGGTTCACATCTGGAGATTCACAGCGCGGTTCACATCTGGAGACTAAGAGTGTGGTTCACATCTGGAGTCTCACAGCGCGGTTCACATCTGGAGACTCACCGTGCGGTTCACATCATGAGATTCAGAGCGTGGTTCACATCTGGAGACTAAGAGTGCGGTTCACATCTGGAGACTCACGGTGCGGTTCACATCTGGAGACTCACAGTGCGGTTCACATCTGGAGACTCAGCGCGGTTCACATCCGGAGATGCACAGTGCGGTTCATATCTGGAGAGTCACAGTGCAGTTCACATCTGGAGACTCAGCGCGGTTCACATCCGGAGACTCACGGCGCGGTTCACATCTGGAAATTCACGGCGCGGTTCACATCTGAAAACTCACAGTGCGGTTCACATCTGGAGACTCAGCGTGGTTCACATCTGGAGACTCACCGCGAGGTTCACATCTGGAGATTCACAGCGCGGTTCACGTCTGGAGACTGACAGCGCGGGTCACATCTGGAGATTCACAGCGCGGTTCGCATCTGGAGACCAAGAGTGCGGTTCACATCTGGAGACTCACAGCGCGGTTCACATCTGGAGACTCACGGTGCGGTTGACATCTGGAGACTCACCGTGCGGTTCACATCTGGAGATTCAGAGCGCGGTTCACATCTGGAGACTCACCGTGAGGTCAACATCTGGAGACACACAGCACGGTTCACATCTGGAGACTCACAGCGCGGTTCACATCTGGAGATTCACAGTGCGGTTCACATCTGGAGACTCAGCGCGGTTCACATCCGGAGACGCACAGTGCGGTTCATATCTGGAGAGTCATAGTGCAGTTCACATCTGGAGACTCACCGCGAGGTTCACATCTGGAGATTCACAGCGCGGTTCACGTCTGGAGACTGACAGCGCGGGTCGCATCTGGAGATTCACAGCGCGGTTCACATCTGGAGACCAAGAGTGCGGTTCACATCTGGAGACTCACAGCGTGGTTCACATCTGGAGACTCACGGCGCGGTTGACATCTGGAGACTCACCGTGCGGTTCACATCTGGAGATTCACAGCGCGGTTCACGTCTGGAGACTGACAGCGCGGGTCACATCTGGAGATTCACAGCGCGGTTCACATCTGGAGACCAAGAGTGCGGTTCACATCTGGAGACTCACAGCGCGGTTCACATCTGGAGACTCACGGTGCCGTTGACATCTGGAGACTCACCGTGCGGTTCACATCTGGAGATTCAGAGCGCGGTTCACATCTGGAGACTCACCGTGAGGTCAACATCTGGAGACACACAGCACGGTTCACATCTGGAGACTCACAGCGCGGTTCACATCTGGAGACTCACAGTGCGGTACACATCTGGAGACTCACAGTGCGGTTCACATCTGGAGACTAACAGTGCGGTTCACATCTGGAGATTCACAGCGCGGTTCACATCTGGAGACTAAGAGTGTGGTTCACATCTGGAGTCTCACAGCGCGGTTCACATCTGGAGACTCACCGTGCGGTTCACATCATGAGATTCAGAGCGCGGTTCACATCTGGAGACTAAGAGTGCGGTTCACATCTGGAGACTCACGGTGCGGTTCACATCTGGAGACTCACAGTGCGGTTCGCATCTGGAGACGCACAGTGCGGTTCATATCTGGAGAGTCACAGTGCAGTTCACATCTGGAGACTCAGCGCGGTTCACATCCGGAGATTCACAGTGCCGTTCACATCTGGAGAGTCACAGGGCGGTTCACATCTGGAGACTAGCAGTGCGGTTCACATCCGGAGACTCACGGCGCGGTTCACATCTGGAAATTCACGGCGCGGTTCACATCTGAAAACTCGCAGTGCGGTTCACATCTGGAGACTCAGCGCGGTTCACATCTGGAGACTCACCGCGAGGTTCACATCTGGAGATTCACAGCGCGGTTCACGTCTGGAGACTGACAGCGCGGGTCACATCTGGAGATTCACAGCGCGGTTCACATCTGGAGACCAAGAGTGCGGTTCACATCTGGAGACTCACAGCGCGGTTCACATCTGGAGGCTCACGGCGCGGTTGACATCTGGAGACTCACCGTGCGGTTCACATCTGGAGATTCAGAGCGCGGTTCACATCTGGAGACTCACCGTGAGGTCAACATCTGGAGACACACAGCACGGTTCACATCTGGAGACTCACAGCGCGGTTCACATCTGGAGATTCACAGTGCGGTTCACATCTGGAGACTCAGTGCGGTTCACATCTGGAGACTCAGCGCGGTTCACATCTGGAGACGCACAGTGCGGTTCATATCTGGAGAGTCACAGTGCAGTTCACATCTGGAGACTCACCGCGAGGTTCACATCTGGAGACTCACCGCGAGGTTCACATCTGGAGATTCACAGCGTGGTTCACATCTGGAGATTCACAGCGTGGTTCACGTCTGGAGATTGACAGCGCGGGTCACATCTGGAGACTCACAGTGCGGTTCACATCTGGAGACTAACAGTGCGGTTCACATCTGGAGACTCACAGCGCGGTTCACATCTGGATACTCACAGTGCGGTTCACATTTGGAGACTCACCGTGCGGTTCACATCTGGAGACTCACAGCGCGGTTCACATCTGGAGACTCACAGTGCGGTACACATCTGGAGACTCACAGTGCGGTTCACATCTAGAGACTAACAGTGCGGTTCACATCTGGAGATTCACAGCGCGGTTCACATCTGGAGACTAAGAGTGTGGTTCACATCTGGAGTCTCACAGCGCGGTTCACATCATGAGATTCAGAGCGTGGTTCACATCTGGAGACTAAGAGTGCGGTTCACATCTGGAGACTCACGGTGCGGTTCACATCTGGAGACTCACAGTGCGGTTCACATCTGGAGACTCAGCGCGGTTCACATCCGGAGACGCACAGTGCGGTTCATATCTGGAGAGTCACAGTGCAGTTCACATCTGGAGACACAGCGCGGTTCACATCCGGAGACTCACGGCGCGGTTCACATCTGGAAATTCACGGCGCGGTTCACATCTGAAAACTCACAGTGCGATTCACATCTGGAGACTCAGCGTGGTTCACATCTGGAGACTCACCGCGAGGTTCACATCTGGAGATTCACAGCGCGGTTCACGTCTGGAGACTGACAGCGCGGGTCACATCTGGAGATTCACAGCGCGGTTCGCATCTGGAGACCAAGAGTGCGGTTCACATCTGGAGACTCACAGCGCGGTTCACATCTGGAGACTCACGGTGCGGTTGACATCTGGAGACTCACCGTGCGGTTCACATCTGGAGATTCAGAGCGCGGTTCACATCTGGAGACTCACCGTGAGGTCAACATCTGGAGACACACAGCACGGTTCACATCTGGAGACTCACAGCGCGGTTCACATCTGGAGATTCACAGTGCGGTTCACATCTGGAGACTCAGCGCGGTTCACATCCGGAGACGCACAGTGCGGTTCATATCTGGAGAGTCATAGTGCAGTTCACATCTGGAGACTCACCGCGAGGTTCACATCTGGAGATTCACAGCGCGGTTCACGTCTGGAGACTGACAGCGCGGGTCGCATCTGGAGATTCACAGCGCGGTTCACATCTGGAGACCAAGAGTGCGGTTCACATCTGGAGACTCACAGCGTGGTTCACATCTGGAGACTCACGGCGCGGTTGACATCTGGAGACTCACCGTGCGGTTCACATCTGGAGATTCACAGCGCGGTTCACGTCTGGAGACTGACAGCGCGGGTCACATCTGGAGATTCACAGCGCGGTTCACATCTGGAGACCAAGAGTGCGGTTCACATCTGGAGACTCACAGCGCGGTTCACATCTGGAGACTCACGGTGCCGTTGACATCTGGAGACTCACCGTGCGGTTCACATCTGGAGATTCAGAGCGCGGTTCACATCTGGAGACTCACCGTGAGGTCAACATCTGGAGACACACAGCACGGTTCACATCTGGAGACTCACAGCGCGGTTCACATCTGGAGATTCACAGTGCGGTTCACATCTGGAGACTCAGTGCGGTTCACATCTGGAGACTCAGCGCGGTTCACATCCGGAGACGCACAGTGCGGTTCATATCTGGAGAGTCATAGCGCGGTTCACATCTGGAGACTCACCGCGAGGTTCACATCTGGAGATTCACAGCGCGGTTCACGTCTGGAGACTGACAGCGCAGGTCTCATCTGGAGATTCACAGCGCGGTTCACATCTGGAGACCAAGAGTGCGGTTCACATCTGGAGACTCACAGCGTGGTTCACATCTGGAGACTCACGGCGCGGTTGACATCTGGAGACTAACAGTGCGGTTCACATCTGGAGACTCACAGCGCGGTTCACATCTGGATACTCACAGTGCGGTTCACATTTGGAGACTCACAGCGCGGTTCACATCTGGAGACTCACAGTGCGGTACACATCTGGAGACTCACAGTGCGGTTCACATCTGGAGACTAACAGTGCGGTTCACATCTGGAGATTCACAGCGCGGTTCACATCTGGAGACTAAGAGTGTGGTTCACATCTGGAGTCTCACAGCGCGGTTCACATCTGGAGACTAAGAGTGTGGTTCACATCATGAGATTCAGAGCGCGGTTCACATCTGGAGACTAAGAGTGCGGTTCACATCTGGAGACTCACGGTGCAGTTCACATCTGGAGACTCACAGTGCGGTTCACATCTGGAGACGCACAGTGCGGTTCATATCTGGAGAGTCACAGTGCAGTTCACATCTGGAGACTCAGCGCGGTTCACATCCGGAGATTCACAGTGCCGTTCACATCTGGAGAGTCACAGGGCGGTTCACATCTGGAGACTAGCAGTGCGGTTCACATCCGGAGACTCACGGCGCGGTTCACATCTGGAAATTCACGGCGCGGTTCACATCTGAAAACTCGCAGTGCGGTTCACATCTGGAGACTCAGCGCGGTTCACATCTGGAGACTCACCGCGAGGTTCACATCTGGAGATTCACAGCGCGGTTCACGTCTGGAGACTGACAGCGCGGGTCACATCTGGACATTCACAGCGCGGTTCACATCTGGAGACCAAGAGTGCGGTTCACATCTGGAGACTCACAGCGCGGTTCACATCTGGAGGCTCACGGCGCGGTTGACATCTGGAGACTCACCGTGCGGTTCACATCTGGAGATTCAGAGCGCGGTTCACATCTGGAGACTCACCGTGAGGTCAACATCTGGAGACACACAGCACGGTTCACATCTGGAGACTCACAGCGCGGTTCACATCTGGAGATTCACAGTGCGGTTCACATCTGGAGACTCAGTGCGGTTCACATCTGGAGACTCAGCGCGGTTCACATCTGGAGACGCACAGTGCGGTTCATATCTGGAGAGTCACAGTGCAGTTCACATCTGGAGACTCAGCGCGGTTCACATCTGGAGACTCACCGCGAGGTTCACATCTGGAGATTCACAGCGTGGTTCACATCTGGAGATTCACAGCGTGGTTCACGTCTGGAGACTGACAGCGCGGGTCACATCTGGAGACTCCCAGTGCGGTTCACATCTGGAGACTAACAGTGCGGTTCACATCTGGAGACTCACAGCGCGGTTCACATCTGGATACTCACAGTGCGGTTCACATTTGGAGACTCACCGTGCGGTTCACATCTGGAGACTCACAGCGTGGTTCACATCTGGAGACTCACAGTGCGGTACACATCTGGAGACTCACAGTGCGGTTCACATCTAGAGACTAACAGTGCGGTTCACATCTGGAGATTCACAGCGCGGTTCACATCTGGAGACTAAGAGTGTGG